>NW_007726363.1:28367-35164 GCF_000696425.1 Galeopterus variegatus
TTTCTTTTGAAGCCCTCAGAACCACACCCCTGACCACCATTTTTTTTTTTTTTTTTCTTTTTCGTGACCAGTAAGGGGATCGCAACCCTTGGTGTGGTGTCGACCACATCACGCTCAGCCAGTGGGTGCACTGGCCATTCCTATATAGGATCTGAACGCGCAGCAGGAGCGTTGCTGCGCTCCCAGCACTGCACTCTCCCGAGTGCACCACGGGCTCGGCCCCTGACCACCATTTTTAATCCATTCACTACTGCAATCCAATCACCTCTTCAAAGGACCACCTTTCAATTACCATAATAGGATTTCCCACCCTCTTAACAGCTGCAGTGGGGGCTAAGTTTCTAATACATAAAACTTGAGGGCACAATTCAAGCTTCAGGGAGTTTTGGGGGGACATAATTCAATCCACTATACCTCACACACACATATATATACATCATATATATACACAAAAGAGATTTACGATAAGGAATTGGTTCACATGGTGATGAAGGCTGGAAAGACCCAAGATCTGCAGGGTGAGTCAGCAAACTGAAGACCCAGGGGAACTGATGGTTTAGTTCTCGTCTGAGTCTGAAGGCCTAAGAACTAGAAGAGCCACTGGTTCGAGTCCAAAAGCCAGCAGGCTCAATACCTAGGAAGAGTAGATGTTTCATTTCAAGGCTAAAGGCAGAAAAAGCTGATGTCCCAGTTTGCAAAGGCATTCAGGCAGGAAGAATTATCTCTTATTCTGGGAAGGGTCAGCCTTTTTTTGTAGAACAAAAAGGCCTTCTTACTTATTGGAGGAGGTCCACCCACATTAAAAAGGGCGACCTGCTTTACTCACTCTGCCAATTTAAATGTTGCTGTCGTGCAAAAGCACCATCACAGAAACACACAAAATAATGTTTAACCAAAAATCTGGGCACTTTTGGCTGAGTCAAGTTGACAGAAAATTAACCATCACAAAAGTCTTTTTATCAAACTTCCCTCAACTACCCTCAATTACCTGTACTATCTTTCTGCCAGGACTATGACTGATAATAGTTTCTGACTTTAGGTGGGCTCTCAGAGTTAACGTTTTTGTCTTTTGCTTTGTCTCCTGGCAATACTTGTATTTCTCCTTCTTTCTTGTTTTTCTACCTGGGCATTTCTTCCTTTGCCTGTCCCGTAATTATTAGTCTGCCCCAGAGTGTCTTCCACCACCTGCCGTTATTTCCATTCTTCATGTTCTTTCTGGGTGATCTCATCAAGTCTAATACTTTTATTTACAATCTATAAGCTGATGACTCCCAAACCTGTTTTTCTCTTCCCTTCTGGCTTTTGCTGTAATATTTCTTCCCATTTACTTAATCCAGAACCCAAGAAAGTCATCTACACCCCTCCTTCTCCTGCAACCCTATCACTTCAATCCAATCAGTAAAGGCTGTTGATTTTCTCCTAGATATTTTATTTATCTCTATGCTCCTAGCCATCACTATTCCATACTCTAGCTCAGGCCCTCCAGTGCAATGGATTCTTAACTGGTTTTGTTACCTCTAGCCTAATCCCCTTAAATGCGTGTATGGCCTCACAATGGTGTCCAGTGCCCAGCACAGCCTGGCAAATAGTATGTACTATAGACACATCTGATAATAAGTGAAAATCTTCCACACTGCTGAGAGAATAATTTTTCTAAGCAAACATCTGACCCTTTTGATCTCCTGCTTTTTTTAAAAAATGAAAGTAATGGCTGTAAATAAAATTTTAATTCCTTAGCATAACATCTGAGACCTTATGTCACCGACTTCTTCAATCTCATCTCTTACCACCTTCTAACTCTCAGACCATGCTTATGGAAAACAAAGCACTGTGGAGCTCCTCTCCCACCCTGTTGTTTCATGGAAGAGGTACCAGAATCTACAGTGGGGCTTCATCATCAAGTAGACTGAATTCCAAAGTCTGGCTGAATGACCATGGATTAATCCTCAGTCTCTCCAAGGTTTGATTGGGGGTAAATAGCTCCTATCTTGAAGGGTTGTTGGGAGGATTAGAAAAAAATGTACGATGAGAATATGCTGTTTGTTTATGTCTTATGTTCCTTTCTATCTTTCTTTCCCATCTTATATTTAAAGTGATGTTGCCAAATCTAGGAGCATTTGTTCCCACTGCTCAGAATGTCCTTTGAAACTTTCTTTCCCTGGTGTATTTCTATTCTTTTTTCAAGGTTCAATTTAGTATTTATCTAATACAAAGGGCCTTCTCTTAATACCAAAATGGGACAAAAGCCTCTTCTCTATTTCTGCAAGACACTCGGACAACTTATTCACAGACAGAACAAGCATTCAAAGGAAATGCTGTATGTTAAAATTATCCAGTTATATGTATATGTCTGCTTTTCCCACTTGTTTCTAAGTTTCTTCTGCCTAATTTGTCTTTGTTCCCTAGCATTAACATCATGTCTGAGGCATAGTATGAACTCAGGACATTTTCTGAACTGAAATGAAAAGCTAGGAAAAAACAAATGAACAAAAAATGACCCATTAAATTAAATTAATTATCCTAAACATTAATGTTTAGGATATGGCTTTTAACATATGGGAAAAAATAAAGGTAGAAACATCACCATATATAGTTTGCTTTATGCAAATAATCACTTATAAATGGTTTTAAAAGATTTAGGTTTGATATGGTGTGATGATATGGAGATGAGAAGCTTATTTTAAAACAGTCTGCACTTCCTGTTTCTCATGTTAACTTCAAAACACTGGAAGAAAGTCTACTGGCTGCGGTCTGGGGACCAGATGATTGACTAGAGCCAGGGATATGCAGAGGCTTATTATATTATCTATAACAATAATGTAAATTAATATTAATAATATTAATATAAATAATATAAATAAATAATAATAAATAGGTTCTTCTTTTTGTGCTTTTTTCTCATATTATCTCCACTTCCAAATAAGAAATGTTGAAGAAAGCCATGAATTATTTGTTTTTTATGTGGAACTCTGTGGTGTGATTTTATTTTTATATTTTTATTTTTATTTATTGATAACTGTACAGAATACTGACTTGTAATGGAAAAATGTAGCTCTTTCTTCTATTTTTAATGCAGGTTCTTTATGGCCCAGGCTGTCGCTGCCACATGCCACTTCCAGCACTGACACATGAATGGCGCTTAATAATTGCCGAGTTATAATAGGCTGGGTCAGGTTTATTAGGTTATAGGATTGTTTATGCATCGTATTCAAAAGAGAGACTACACTGTTTACTTTTTTGTTTCCTAGTTGACAATCAATTATATTAAATGAAATAGTATTTAACCTCTATATTTCTAGTAAATGGGAAACATAATGATGGATTAGGGCCTTGTACTTGAGGAGCAGCATACCTCCTTTTATGTTCCAGCTGTGGGAATTGCACACCATCACTAGATGACACCATGGTTATGTTAATATGTAAACTTTACTGAGAACTTTCTTTCCTGTTTCTTCTAAGTATTCTTGCTAAAAGTCAAGAGTGAAATTTACTCAAAGTGGCCAATTTATATACCTCATTGGCAGTATAATTTAATTCAGGTATATACCTTTAAAAGAGTATATAGCACCTAAATGACTTTCCTTAGCCAAATATTTTTAGTTAGTAGCCGAATATTTAAGATTATAGAGTTGAAGAGAGTCTATAGTTTGTGGACCCCCTTTTATTTTGGTAACATGTGACATGAACCAAACAATCAGTGGACATTACATTTTGAAAATTAAGAAACCTGCCAATGTTATCATAATGTTAAAAGACAATCCCACCTCTAGAAGTGGGCTGCAGAGCACCCAGCAGATTGAAACAGGAATTTTTGTTAAGAAATATCTGTGAATGTGCTTTAGCACTTTGTCAAATATTTAATGTTTGTTCTACATTATGAAAAGTTCTACACTATGAAACTGATGATTTTGGTCCTTGGAGACTTTCCAAGCAATTGTGACTACAATGGAGAAAGGAATGCCTCAATAGTGTCCCTATGAGGGTCATCTTATTCTGAGCTGCAGAGCACACTGGTGTGCCCAGGATTCACCTACACAACAGCATCTCTCTGCAGCCAAGCATGATGATTTGCCTTTGATATATGTTGCTGTTACCCAACTGAATTTGCAACATGTCTTCCTAAGGCAGTAATTTCAATATCTGCTCTAAGATGTTATTTATTTTCAAAGCTTTCTGAAGTTAAGTGTTTAGATGGAAAAGACTTCTGTTTTCGAAAATAAAATAAATAAGATAAACTTAAAATCATCATCAGATTATTCATAATTTGTTTGATTTAATATTGTCAGTAGAGTTTGAAGATAAGATGTACTTCAAATAGTTCACAATATTTTAATTGAGAGTTCATAGGAGAAATACATATTTTCTTTGCAAAATGTAAAGTAACTAATAAAATGAGTTCCTTTAAGTATGAAACTCCTTTTTTATCCTAAACATTGAGTTGCTTGTTTTAAATTTTAGTTTAGATGTCTTGAATTTTATAACAATATTTACACTTTTGATTACTTATCTAACGCCCATATAGAGTTCTGGATTTTCTGTATTAGAGTAATAGAAACTCTAAAACGGTTGGGACTTTAGAACCTGGAAATGTCAGATGATAAATTAGAATAAAAAATAAGCATAGTTTTTGAACTAACATCTTTTATCTTGAGTTTGGCATAAGGTAGAATATCCAGTAAGTTTACCCAAAACAGAGAAACAATTTGAGCTACTTTTAGCAAGATAAATTGAGAAAAGGAAGAGTTTAAGAAATAAGGAAGAATGAAAGCTTTCCGCCTAAGAACTGGAACAAGACAAGGATGCCCACTCTCACTACTTCTATTCAACACATTATTGGAAGTCCTAGGCAGAGCAATTAAGCAAGAAAAAGAAATAAAGGGCATCCAAATTGGAAAGGAGGAAGTTAAGTTGTTCCTGTTTGCAGATAGCATGATTTTATACAGAGAGAAACCTAAAGACTGTGCCCCAAAACTCCTGGAACTGATAAAAATTTAGTAAACTTGCAGGATACAAAATCAACATACAAAAATCAGTGGCATTTCTATACACCAATGATGAACTTACTGAAAAAGAAATCAAGAAACCTATGCCATTTACAATAGCAACAACAACAAAAAAATAAGACACCTATGAATAAATTAAACCAAGGAGGTGAAAGATCTCTACAATGAAACTATAAAACACTGATTAAAGAAGTTAAGATACAAAAAAATGGAAAGACATCCCATGCTCATGCATTGTGTATTAGTCCACTTCTGTTGCTTGTAACAGAATACCTGAAATTGGATAATTTATAGAGAAAAGAGGTTTATTTGGCTCACGATTCTGTGGCAGCTGCATCTAGTTTGGCTGCAGGCTGCTTCTACTCATGGCAGAAAATGGCAGGGCAGCCAGTGGGTGCAAGAAGATTACATGATGAGAGGAAGGAAGAAAGAGAGAAAGGAGAGGTGCCAGGGTCCTTTAAACAACCAGCTCTTGTGAGAACTAATAGAGTGAGAACTTATTCACTATCCTCCCCCAAGAGAGTGCATTAATCTATTCATGAGAGATCATCCCCTGTGACCCAAACAACTCCCAACACTGCTGCATTGGGGAACAGACTTCAGCATGAGCTTTGGTGGGACAACATGCCCAAACTCTATCAGATTGGATGAATCAATACTGTAAAAATGACCATACTACCCAAAGCAATCTACAGAATCCATTCCATCCCCATCAAACTACTAACAACATACTTCACAGAAATTTTTAAAAAATGAACAATTCAAAAACTTATATGGAACAACAGGAGACCCTGGAAAGCCAAAGCAATCCTGGGCAAAAAGAACAAAGGGGAGGGTATCACACTCTCTGACTTCAAAATATACTATAAAGCTGTAGTAATCAAAATAACATGGTACTGGCACAAAAACAGACACATAGACCAATGGAACAGAATAGAGAATTCTGGAATAAATCCATGTACCTACAGCCAAATGGTTTTTGACAAGAACACACATTGAGGAAAAGCCAGTCTCTTCCATAAATGTTGCTGGGAAAATTGGAGATCCATATATATAAGAATGTAACTAGACCCCTATCTCTCACCATGTATCAAAATCAACTCAAAATGGATTAAAGACTTAAGTGTAAGACATGAAACAATAAAACTTCAAGAAGAAAACACATGAAAAACATAGGTCTGGGCTAAGATTTTTGTGAATAATATTTCAGAAGCACAGGAAACAAAAGCAGAAATTAACAAATAGAATTATATCAACCTAAAAAACTTCTTCACAGCCAAAGAAACAATCAACAGAGAAAAAAGACAACACACAGAATGGGAAAAAATATTTGCAAATTATGCATCCAACAAGGGATTAATATCCATAATATACAAAGAACTCAACTCAATAATAATAATAATAACAACAATAATAATAATAATAATAAATCCTATTAAAAATGGTCAAAGAATTGAATAGACATTTTTCAAAAGAAGACATGCAAATGAAAAAGAAGACATACAAATGAAAAAATGCTCAACATCACTAATCATCACAGAAATGCAAATCAAAACCATATTGTGATGTCATCTCACCCCAGTTAGACTGGCTATTATCAAAAAGACAGAAAATAGCAAATGCTGGTGAGGATATGGAGAAAAGGGAACCTTCCTACATTGGTGGTGGAAATGTAAATTAGTGCAGCCAGCACAAAAATTACTTATCATTATATACTTCATTCTGGATAAATCTCTTAATATCTCCTAGCAATTCATCAGGTTTTTTTTTTTTTTTTTTTTTTTTTTTTTTTTG
>NW_007726363.1:36164-166380 GCF_000696425.1 Galeopterus variegatus
ATGTCAATTACATCCTGTTGGTTGATTGTGTTGTTCAATTCTTCTATATTGTTTCTTATTTTCTGTCTAGTGATTCTATCAGTTGCTGAGGAGGGAGGGTCTTGTAATTGTGGATTTGCCAATTTTTTTTTTTTTTTGTCTTTTTCCGTGTCCGGCAACGGATCGCAACCCTCAGTGTCGCCCCCGTACCGGACCGGGACCGGCAACGGGATCGCAACCCTCGGTGCTGCTCCCGCGCCTCGCTCAGCCAGTGAGCGGGAACCGGTCTGTATGTGGGATCCGAACCCTCGGCGGGAGCGCCACCGCGCTTCCCAAGCAGCGCACTATAGCAGTGCGCCACCGGGCTGGCCCATGATTTGCCAATTTTTCTTCTCAGCCGTCTATCACCTTTTGCCACATGTACTTTGAGTCTCTGTTTTTTGGTACATACACATTTAAGATAGTTACGTCTTACTGGTGGGTTTGTCCTTTTATCATTATATAATGCTCCTCTTTGCCTGAAGTAATTGTCCTCTGAAGTCTACTATATCTGATATTAATAGAACCACTGTTACTTTTTGTTTGTTTTCAATTTGACTAATGTTTGTATGGAACATCTTTTTCTATCCTATTACTTTCAACCTATATTTGTCATGAATTTGAAATGAGTTTCTTGTAAACAGTGTACAGTTGAGTCATGTTTTTATTTATATTGCCAATATCTGCCTCAATTAATATATCAAGGTCACTTACATTTAAGGTAATAATTGATTAGTTAGCACTTAAGTCTGCCATTTTATTATTTATTTTATATTGTTTCCCTCTGTTTCTTATTTATGTGCTTCTCCTTTCTTGTCTTTCTGTGGGTTACTTGAACAATTTTAGGGTTTTATCTTGATTTATTTCTAGTGTTGATTATATTACTTTTAAATTTCTTAGTGGTTGCTCTAGGTAATACAATATTCATGTATGACTTATCATAGTCTACTGCTTTTGGTAACAAATGAGTTCCCTTCACCATCAGCCAACACGTGAGAGGCTGACATAGTTGAGGAAATCCCTGACCCACGAAGGTCTGAGTGCTCATTGTTACAGGATCACCAATCTCACTTGCCAGACAGAATTTAAAGGAAAGGCTTTTTATTTCAGAAGACATCAACCAGGGGACAGAGAGTAAAGTCCCAACTGCCTCCCCAATCAACTGAGGGCTGGGGTTTATATAGGTACATGTATCAGGAGAGACAGGATGCTTTTCAAGATGCGTATGAGATGTAGGATGTCTTCAAACATGATGGACAGTTGCTTCCTGCCTTGAGTGATTGTTTCAGGTGAGACAGGACATCTGCTTTTACAATCTTAGGTAATTATTAAGGACTAGCTATAAAGGGAAAATAAAGTTAGTTTTATAGTGCATACACAAGTGTGGGGGCAGAGTTTCTATGTTTATAGTATCAACATTTTATTACTTCAAGTGCATTCTGAAAACCTGACTTCCATTTTAGTTTCTTTACCTTCCATACTCTTAGATATTCTTGTTTTGAGTATCAGATAGTATTGTAATTTTTGTTTCAATCATCATATGATTTAGAAAACTCATGAGGATATGAAAAGCCTATTTATTTACCTATATCTATGCTCTTCACATTGTTCTTTCTTCCTTTCTTATGCTACAAGTTTCCTTCTTTATCATATCCTTTCTGTTTTAAAAAAACCCTCAAACACAGTAGTTCTGTTAGAGACAATTTTTTTTTTTAGTTTTTCTTCATCTTAAAATGTCTTTATTTTCCTTTAGTCCTGAATGATAGTTTTTATGAGTATAGTGTTCATAGTTGACACTTCTTTTCTTACAACACTTGAAAAATATTATGCCTCCTTCAACTAGATTCTATGTTTTCAGATAAGAAATCTACTTTCATTTGAATCTATGTTTTTTTTTTTTTTAGGTAACATGCCATTTCTCTCTGGCTGTTTTCAAATCTTTTTCTTCATCTTTAGTTTTTGGCAGTTTAATTTTGATGTGTCTTGATACAGATTTCTTTGGGCTTACCCTATGCAGAGCTTACTCATTTTCTTGAATCTGTGATTTGATGTCTTTCACCAATTCTGAAAGTTTCAGGCATTACCTATCAAATACTTTTCAGCCCCACTTTTTCCCTCCTCTCCTTCAAAGATGCCAATGATACAAATATTGGACCTTTTATTATTGTCCCATAGGTTCCTGAGGCTTTGTTAATTTTTTTTCAGTCTATTTTCTCTCTGTTAAGACTGGATGAATTTTGTTGATATATCCACAAGTTCACTAATTCTATTCTCTGTTATCTCCACTCTACTATTGAGACTATCTAGAAAAATTTTTTTAAAATTTCTGTTATTTTTTTGGTTCTATAATTTTTTTTATAAATTTCATTTCTTTGCAGAGATCGTCTATATTTTCATTTGTTTCAAGAGAATTTATAATTGCTTATTGATTATAGCTTAAAGTTCCTGTCAGATAATTCCAACATCTGATTTATGTGGGTTTCAATGTTAGTGTCACTTGGTTTTCTTTTCAAATTCAGGTTGTGATTTTCCTGGTTCTTGGTATGACACAGAGGATTTTAAAAATTATATCCTGGGCATTTTAGCTACTATGTTAGAAAGACTCTCAACCCTATTTAAAATTTCTGTTTTATCAGGAAGTCACTCTGTCGAGGTTTGTCATATAGGTCCTGGTCTACTTTTTTGGACTGTACAAAAGTATGGCCTTTTTTTGTGGTATTGGTTCCAGTGGTTCCCGGGATTCACCTTGCTGATGCCCCGAGCTGGGCGAGGGTGGGGAGTTTCAGGTCCAGCAGGGAAGAACACTTTTCAGATGACTGGGGCTGCTTAGGGGTGGTATCATTTCCTTTGCAGTTGCCACTTCTATATTATTTTATTTTATTTTTTTGTTTCAACTTAGGCAAATTTCTGTTTCTCTCTTATACTCTTCACATCTTATTACCAAAGTCTTTCACTGGATTTGAGTTTTAATGAGAGTTGCATACAAATTATTAAAGGGTATTTTTTGTTGTTGTTGTTGCATAACTTGGGCACCAGAAAAAAATCTGAGGGTTTATTCTTTATATTGTAAAAAAAATTTGAAACATAGAGAGACATTCATTTTTGGACATCATCAGAGAAAAAAGCCAATAGAAATTCTTAAAAAGGAAGTATTTTAAAATTAACTGTATTTTCGGTGAGTTCTTATTATTAATTCAGAAGCGATGAATTCTTCTTGCAGGTCAGGTTTACTAACATACAAATCAAAGGTGTTTGTGTTTCAAAGTATTGGCAGATGAACTATTTTCTGAACATTATCAAAAAGCACGTGATTAACATTAGATTAATGTAACAGTGATGATGATTGTAACAGTGTTGAGTTATGCTGAATGAGCTTCCTCAGGCTTCATGTACCCATCCCTACATCCAACTTAGTGTCTGAGTACTGATTATATATTAGTCATTATATTAGGAGGTGCTTTGAGGAATTCAGAGATGAATGAGATTATGGTCCCTTTACATTTTAGAGCCAACCTTTCTAGCTGTATCTCCTGCCACTTCTGACTCCTGAGTCATACCACACTCACTGAACAATGTCTTTCCATTTTTTCACAGGGGCAGGTTTTGGCTCAGGCTATTCTCTTTGTAGAATGCTTTTCCTTCCTGTGTTTGCCTAGTCAAATCCTTTTCCCAATTCAAATGTCACTGCTTTGGGGAAGATTACACAACCTCCTTTGGCAGATTTAATCACTACCATGAAATTTTTTATATCCCTGTATTAGCTGATGTGTGATGGTTAATTTTAGGAGTCAGCTTGATTGGATTAAGGGATACCTAGATAGCTGGTAAAGCATTATTATGAATATGTCTATGAGGGTTTTTCTGGAAGAGACTGGCATTTGAATTAATGGACTGAATAAGGAAGATCTGCCCTCACCCAGTTGGGCACCATCCAATCTTATGAGGACCTGATAAGAACAAAAAAGCAGAGGAAAAGTGAATTCATTCTCTCTCTTCTGGAGCTGGGACACCCATCTCCTCCTGCCCTTGGATATCAGAACTCCAGATCTCTGGCCTTTGATCTTCAAGACTTGCACCAGAGGCCCCACAGGTTCTGAGGCCTTCAGATTTGGATTGAACCATGCTACTGGCTTTCTTTGTTCCCCAGTTTGTAAATGGAATATTGTGGGACTTCTTAGCTTCCATACTTGTGTGAGCCAGTTCCCATAATAAATTCCCTCTAATCTTGTGCTCTTTCTCTCTCATATATCATATATATATATGACTGCCTTATTCCTTTTTTTATCTTTAGCACCTGGTACAGGAATGACAAATGGTAGGCTCTCACTCATTTCATTTATTCATTCATTCATTCAACAAATAATTTTTAGAGCTGCCAAGTTTGGCCACATAGGTTGAATACAACACAGCACTAGAGGGTGCCATTCACATAAACTGTAATGTAATTCAGTGCAGTTATACAACCACATGGTGAAATCTGTTTATTGAGCACCTGCAGTGTGCTAGGTACTCTCTGGGAATGCAGCACAGAACAAAAAAACCCTGATACATCTGAATGAATGAGTTGGCCATTCCTTCATCCCTGGGGCATTAAAAGAAAGAGCGCTTTCTAATTTTGTAATTTTCTGAAGAGTTGTTCCCTACTTGGTGATAATTTGAAAAACTATGGAAAGTTTTTGTTCTGGCTTTAAATTGTGAAAATATTAACACATGCAGATCAGGTGTTTTTTATCAAGTAAATGACAACGACTTATGCATCCTAGAATTAAAACTAGGATTAATGACTTGATTCCTCTAGGTACTACATGTAGATTTCTCTTATTTTATATTTCTTAAAAGTCACTCACTTATTTGTAGAGACCTAAAGAGTGATCTAATAAACAACAACAACAACAACATAGCTGATCAGAACCAACAGAATGCATTGCCTATTCTTCTAATGTGTACTGAAGGAACAAGGCAATTACATTTCAAACACATTGCCATTCATTATTTTGAATATGAAATTAAAACTAATTATTGGTTTCAAAATAGAACCACAATAAATCACAAATATACAGTTACCTATCTACATCTATGCATGATTTGTGTTCTTAAAAATTACCCTTTGCACTAAATAATACACATACGAACCTTGTGGTTCTGTTTCATGGTCAGTAATTAGTTTTCACTTCAAACAGGACTCTTAGACTCTCCTTTAGATTTAATTTTATTAATTTTATTTTCTTCAACAGTAACACATTTGAAAGAAAAAGGCATCAGTTAGCCATTTCAGCAGGCATAGAAAAGTAAACAGGCTCAAATTGTAATAAGAGAAATGAGGGTAACTCTTTTCATTTGTATGTTTGCCTCCTATTCAGAGCAGACTTAGGCTTTGTGGGACCTTAATTTTTTTTTTTTTTTTTTTTTTAATTTGAGGAATACCCTTTAAGAAAAAAATAATACAAAATTAGGCACAAACATAAATATTTAGAATGAGGAAAGAAATCACAACAAAATACAATCTGGGGGGGGGGAGAAAGCCCTTTTATTTTTTATTGTTTTAATTTATCAATATATAATATAGTTGATTTTTGTGTACCTTTACCAATTCCTCCTTTTCCTCCCTTCCTCTCCCCCTTCCCCCCATCAACATCATATCTGTTCACTTATCTTAACAAGATCAAGGAATTGTTGTGATTGTGTCTTCTTCTGCCCCTGCCCACATTCATTTGTACATTTACTAATTTATTTTTAAAGAGGACACAAGAAGATGCAAAGACATCCCATGCTTTTGGATTCGAAGAATTAACATTGTGAAAATGTCTATACTACCCTTTAATGAGGATTCAATGCAATCCTCATTAAAATACAATTTTTAAAAGCTGTCAAATATTACAAGCGACAACAAAACCAACAATTAAGCAAAAAGCCCAAAATAATATTAACTTCTCCAAATTCCTTTATAATGTCCCAACATTTTCTTTGGTCACTTTATATTATGACAGTGACTCTGACATTTTCTTCAGAGAGAATAGAAATATAATTCTTTCCTTTGCAGGGTCGCTCAAAGTTTGTCCTTTTAATTACTGATAGTTAGGAAGCATAAACATGTGACCCTCCACACAGACATACATTTTGTAGTGCTGCTACAGGTTTGTGCCTTACAAACAAAGAGATTCTAATTAATTGTATTTCCTGAATTTTCCATTTAAAAAACAGAAAAAAATCTTGTTCATTTATGCTTCATTGCTGTGTATTTTCCTAATAGGATAGACATTCCATTCTGGCTAGTTGTCAAGGAGAATCTGTTTACAATTTTTTATATATGATCTTTGGAAGAATTTTCTGTAGGTTAACTTCTGACTCTTATCTACCTTAAACCTTGTTTCTTCTCCCTACCCATGCAATGTTAATGCTGTGGAACACATTATTATTTGCATGAAACCTAACCCCACACTTCTGTTAGATGATTCTAGGTAAGGGAGCATTGCTAGAAGTAACATCTCTGAGCATACAAGTGATTATGACTCACATGGAGACATCCTACCATAGGCATACTATATGTATCAGCAACTCCACTTCCTCTTGGCTGGATTTGAAAAGTGCCCATGGCCACCTTGATGCCACATGACGCTAGGGGAAGTAAGGCTCAAAGATTAGTCAAAGTGGAAAATGCCAACAGTCTTAAGTAAATGCAGTTAAAATAGCACACAGTTGCAAGTTGTACAGAAATGTATGACCATAGGAACAGATTGATAGAACTCTTCAGAGCCTTGATGATGCCTGTGCAAATGTAGGATCCTGAACTTCACTTGTTTCAGAGTAAAACTATGGTTTTCTCTTGGCTTCCCAAAGGGAAATGTCAACATACAACCCTCATGGAAAACCAGAAAAATAGCTCTTGCTACATGGTCCCAAAGTCCTTAGTTTATGAACTCATCACCTCTTTTTATGTCCAAATAAATGACTTGAGTGTCTATTGTAAGTAATTGCTGTGCATGGGATATGCTTCTCATGGATTCAGGGGATAAAGAAAAATATTTCCTGTCACGTTATCAATGCTTGCTTCAAATTTCCCCTAGCTCAATTTAATTTTTGATCACCTTCAGCCAACTTAACACTGCTCTCTGGTCCAGTTGTAGACATAGCCTCTTCCATTTTCATTCTTTAAAAACATCAATAACATCAACAAAAAGCAGTGGTAAACAACAACTGATGGTAAAGAGAAATAGGGACTTTCCTATCTTGCAGTGAAGAATAAATTGGTAATGCATTTTTGGTGGGTAGTTTTATAGTATCTCTATATGAGAGTATGGATTTTCCAAGTTTACAAATGTTGTAAAGACAAAATGTATTAGTCTGCTCAGGCTGTTACAACAAAATACCATAGACTGGGTGCCTTAAACAAGAGACATTGATTTCTCATAGTTTTGGAGGCTGGGAACTCCCAGATCAAAATGCCAACTGATTCAGTTCCTGGTGAGGGCTCTCATCCAGGCTTGTAGACAGTTGCCTTCTAGCTGTGAACTTATATGGTAGAGAAAAAGCTGTAGTTTCTCTTTCTCCTTATAAGAGCACTAATCCCATCATGAGGTCTTCATCCTTATGAACCCATCTAAACCTAATTATCTCTCAAAGGCCCCATCTCCAAATCTAATTATCATTTTGGGGCTTAGGGGCTTCAACATATGAATGGAGGGTAGGAACACAATTCAGTCCATAGCATAGAGTACCATTTTTTTTTTTTTTAAATCTATGACTGGAATTAATGTAGCTCCTGGGCTCATTTCTGCTGATGCCAGAAAAGTTCATCTTGGCAACTCAATTATTACCTAGTTATTTCTGTTTTCAAACTCAGTTTTCTTTGCGTAAGTACCTAACCCCAAACTCAAAATTTCTCCCTACCCTTCACCTTCTCATGGGGATGATTTCAGTTAATGAAGACAGTAGAGGAGGAAAGGGAGTTTTATCATTCAGGATCATGAGTAAGTCAATCAGTACCCAGCAATCATCTGCCCCTGTCAACCTCTGAGGATGTGTTTTTTGTACTTGTTGTTTTGTGTTGGTGTTTATGGCTGAAGCCTCCAAGCCCCAATGGCCCCATTTATCAGGTTTGTGAGACCCAACTGCAGGTTATCGTCTGTCTACAGGCCCCTCTCTGCCTTTCTGGGATCTTTCTTTAGCAGGGATGTGGAACACATGGCTGTTTTCTCTTCATTGTGCTTGAGTTTTGTAAGACTCTTTTTTTTTTTTTTTTTTTTTTTTTTTTTTTTTTTTTTTTTTTTTTTTTTTTTTTAAAATTTGTCTCTTTTTTTCCGTGTCCAGCAACGGATCGCAACCCTCAGTGTTGCCCCCGTACCGGACCGGGGACCGGCAACGGGATTACAAGCCTCAGCGTTGCTCCCGCGCCTCGCTCAGCCAGTGAGCGGGAGCCGCTCAGCCAGTGAGCGGGAGCCGGTCCGTATGTGGGATCCGAACCCCCGGACGGGAGCGGCGCCGCGCCTCCCAAGCGGCGCACTATCCAGTGCGCCACCGGGCCGGCCCAAGTTTTGTAAGACTCTTTGAGGCTTCTCTCAGTTCCAGCCAGCCAGATACTATTTTTGCCATTGCTTCTCTACGACTCAGGATCCATGTTAGAAAAGGGAATTCCCTTTGGGTTTGCCATCTTCCAGCAGTACTTTCTCCCTGAAAGTTCAATAAAACTCATCTAGGTATTCCCCTTATTGCCTCCTCCATTGGAACCCATCCCAGAAGGGAGAAAAGGGAGTGCTAGGATTCTTAGACCTACATCTTAAGCATTATTCACAACATCTGAATTCTCCTCCCCATCTATTAACCAAGCCCTCTATACTTGTTGAGTGAGGAATAAGTCATGGAGCATTCTTCCCTGTGCAGTAATTATGGCACAGATACTATGTTCTAAGGCCTCCAAGCTCTGCCTGTAATATGAAGAGCTAAGTTGTTGGAATTCCCAGCATCTCTTCTCTTTCAGAAGGCTTACTTTCACAATTAGTGGGGGAAATTATTCCTCTCTTCCTATTCCTTCCTTTGGATAGAACCTGTAGTTTTACATTTTCACTTGTCCCTCCATGTAACCCAGCTGTCCCAGATACAACTACATCAAAAGGAATGATCATGGTTGGTTCCACAGTTCCTTAAGGTCTAATCCCTGTGATAAATATCTTATTCTATATCTTATTCCAGGTGCGGTTGTTCTGCTCTCCTGATCAGATTTTAACTGATTTAGGGGCACTTGTTTTTCCCTTTTATTTCTCATATAGAAACATCCTTTATTCACATTGTGATATAAATGGCTAACAATTTAAGATGTTATTCCTTCCAAAAGTACTGGCATTTTAACAATGTGTTAAACACATAATTTAAAACATTTATAATGTGAAGAATCTTCATGTAAATGGAGTTTTATCTAACCTTGACTCTGCCCAAGATTACAGAGTCATCTTGGTCAGGACTCTAAACATCTATAGACTTTGGACTTAGTTCTATAATATATAAAATGAGATTAACATAGTATGTTGGACAGAACACTAATTGGGAGATAGGAAACCTAAGTTCTTGTCCTAATTCTGCCACAGGCAATTGTGTAGTGCTGGGTAAACCTGTAATTTCTATGGGTTTCTTGTTCTTATTTCAAAAATGTGGAAGTTGGATTCGTCATCAGCAAATCAGTGTATGCATACCTCTGCAGGTATACACTTTCTAAGGTGTATGTGGGATCTTTAATTTTAAGGAAACAAATTTGTTTATCCTCAACTTCCATTTATATACTTTCCCAGCTTTACGTAGATTGTACCTTTCCACCTCCTATCGCAATTGGCTTTCTCTCTTTATATAAAAAAAGCCAGTATCTCTAATGAACATACATTCAAATCTTCAACAAAATATTAGTAAACATACAACAGCACATCAAAAAGATTATGCACCAGGCCTTGGACTCAGAGCAGAGCCCCATACAACACAACCCACCCTGCTGAGGTGAGCCTGGGAGAGACGTATGGTGTGGGCAAGCCCTCCTCCCACCTTGGACCCAGAGCAGATCCCCAGCCAACATGGCCTGCCCTGCCGAGGTGAGCCCAGGAGAGACACATGGTGCCGGGGGCCCATTCTATGGCCACAGATTCTGGAACAGGACCCAAGGTAGTTTAACATAACCACCACCACACCTACTGTTAAGTAAAGACAATTCACCACCACAGTGGCAGCCATTCTACAGCCAACCTTAGTGTAATCAAAGAACACCCTCTACCAAATGAACAAATGTCAATGAAAAATACTAGAACTACAAATAAACAAGAAGATATGTCACCACTGAAAGAATACAATAATGCTCAAATTTCAGACTCCATGGAACAGGGAATCCTTGAAATGTCTGAAAAAGAATTCCGAGTAATGATCTTAAGAAAACTTGAAGAAGTAAAAGAATACTCAATTAGAGAACACAATGAAACAGGAAAAAATATCCAGAATATGAAGGAGAAAATATACAAAGAGGAAATATACAAAGGAAATATACTAATACCTCAAAAAGATTATACACCAGGGCCGGCCTGGTGGCGCACTGCTGTAGTGCGCCGCTTGGGAAGTGTGGTGGCGCTCCCACCGAGGGTTCGGATCCCACATACAGACCGGCTGCTCACTGGCTGAGCAAGGGGCAGGAGCAACACCGAGGGTTGTGATCCCGTGGCCGGTCCCGGTCCGGTACGGGCACGACACTGAGGGTTGCGATTCGTTGCTGGTCACGAAAAAAGACAAAAAGGAAAAAAAAAAAAAAAAAGATTATACACCATAATCAAGTGGGATTCATTCCAGGAATGCAAGGATAGTTCAATATATGCAAATCAATAAAGGTGATACACCATATCAAGAAAATCAAGGAGAAAGACCATATGATTACTTCCAGATGCAGAAAAAGCATTTGACAAAACTCAACATCCCTTCACGGTAAAGACTCTCAACAAAACAGGTATAGAAGAAAAGTATCTCAACAAAATAAAAGCCATATATCTGGCAAACCCACTGCCAATATCATCTTGAATGGGGAAAAACTGAAAGCTTTTCCTCTAAAAGCAGGAAGAAGACAAGGAGGCCCACTCTCACCACTCCTATGCAACATAATATTGGAAGTAATAGGCAGAGCAAGAGAAACAAATAGAGTATTCAAATTGGAAAAGATGAAGTAGAATTGTCCCTGTTTGAAGAAGACATGATACTATATATAGAAAAGCCTAAAAACTCTACCAAAAAATCCTAGAGCTGATAAACAAATTCAGAAAAGTTTCAGGATACAAAATCAACACACAAAAAGCAGTAACACTTTTATACAACAACAATGAACTAGCAGAAAAATAAATCAAGAAAACAAGTCCATTTACAATACTACCAAAAGAATAAAATACCTTGGAATACATTTAACCAAGAAGGTGAAAGATCTCTACAATGAGAGCTACAAAATACTACTGAAAGAAATTAAAGAGGGCACCGAAAGATGGAAAGATATTCCATGTTTATGGATTGGAAAAATTAACATTGTGAAAATGTCCATATTACACAAAGTGATCTACAGGTTCAATACAATCCCCACCAAAATGACATTCTCACAGAAATAGAAAAAACAATCTTTTCATTCATATGGAATGACAAAAGAACCTAAGTAGCCAAAGCAATCGCAAGCAAAAATAAATAAATAAATAAAGCTGGAGGCATTACACTACCCGACTTCAAATTATAGTATAAAGCTGTAGTAAACAAAACAACATAGTCATGGGATAAAAACAGACACTTGGACAAATGGAACAGAATAGAAAGCCCAGAAATCAACCCACATACTTATAACCAACTGATCTTGGACAAAAGTACCAAGAATACATTGGGGAAAGGAAGCCTCTTCAGGAAATGGTGCTGGGCATGCATGTGTAGAAGAATTAAACTAGACCTGTACCTCTCACCATATACCAAAATCACCTCAAAATGGATTAAAGACTTAAATATAAGAGATGAAACTATAAATTCCTAGAAGAAAACATAGAATAAACACTTCAGGATGTAGGACTGGACAGAGACATTATAAAACCTCAAAAGCACAGACAACAACAACAAAAAAAATAAATGGGATTATATCAAACTAAAAAGCTTTTGTGCAGCTTGGCCAACGAGTATATGAAAACATGCTCAATATCACTAATCATCAAGAAAATGCAGATCAAAGCCATACTGAGATATTATCTAACCCTAAATTGATTGGCTATTATAAAAAAAAGAATAACACAAGCTGGTAAGGGTGTGGAGAAAGGGGAACCCTTATACACTGTGATAAGACCACAAATTAGTACAGCCACTATGGAAAACAGTGTGCATTTTTCTCAACCAACTATGGAGAGAACTATCATACAATCCAGCAGTCCCACTACTGAGTATATACCCAAAGGAATGGAAATCATCTTGTTAAAAGGATACCTGCACTCCTGTGTTTATCACAGCTCTATTTTCAATAGCCAAGATATGGAACTAAACTAAATGTCCATCAGTGGATGAATAGATGAAGAAAATGTGTATATATACAGTGGAATACTACTCAGCCATAAAAAAGAATGAAATTCTGCCATTCGCAGCAGCATGGATAAACCTGGAGAAAATTGTGAAGTGAAATGAGCCAGGCACAGAAAGAGAAATATCACATGCCTTTACTCATAAGTGGGAACAAAAAAGAAAGCAAGAAAGCATGCAAACAAGAAAGAAAAATTACAATAACATGTTGAATTTTCAGGAGAGAACAGAACTGTAGTTACTAGAGGTGACAAAGTGAGATGAGGTAGGGGGTTAGAGAGAAATTTGTTAGTAGACAAAAGGAATGATTATGTTTTATAATGAGGAATACGCTAATTGTCCTGATTTGATCATCACACATTGATCACAGGTATTGATATTCAACTCTGTACCCCTACAAATATGTGTAATCAATTATGCTTTAATAAAAATAGCCAAAGTAGTAAGGGTTAATGATACTATTCCTTTAATTGCAACTGTAATGATTAATGGACTATCAGATCTTTCAAATTATAATGGCTAAAACCACAGATACAAATCGTAGGTAATTTCTTTTAACCATAGTGTGAGTTTTTCAATAGGTACTTAAAGCTTATTTTATCAAACCTTGTCATAATATATTTATACCAATTAAGGTATACCTCTTTTAACATCTTACAAAATGTTTAATGTTTTCTATTTCCTGTAAACACAAAATACTTGTAGAACTGGTTAGTTTTTAATAACATGTATCTTGCTTTTTTATTAAATACGTAGGTAACATTTTATCATTTGTATCTAAAATTTTAATGGAGTCATTTCTGAATTATTTCCAAAAAATTGACCTCATGCATATACATTTACTGAAGGAAAACGATGCTTTTTTTATCATACTCTTTGTTTTGTAATATTTTATAATTTAAGATAGCTAATATCTTATAATTTTAGCTACCAATATCTGCATTGTAATGAATGCAACGAAAAATTAAGGATATTATTTCAAAGACTTCCTATTTCCTATCCAACATGTAAAGAGATTAAATATTCTCAAAACTAGATAAAGACTGAACAAAATAAAAAGCAATGTCTTTTTTTGTTTTTTTAGATCCATCAGAGAATTGAGATCCAGAGAAAGCTGCTGCCCCCAAGACTGGACAGACAGACAAGTGAATATTGAGAGTCACAGCTTACTGGGAGCAGAAGCCTGGGAGCAGAAGTTCTCAGCTGAAGTCAGTATCAGTAGGAACACTTTAAACTGTAATTGATGGATTATCAGAGGTTCAGTGTGGACACAGTAAAAGTTACAAACCCCAAGGAAGCTCGGTCTTAGGAGGGTCCCCACATTTCTATGAGTTTTACCTCCAGAAACCCTACCAGGTTCTCATAGTGAACATCCGGCAGGAGGAGTGAAACAGTGGCTATTTTGAAATACAATCAGAACTCTTCATTCTCCTTAACAAGGTCTGCCATCAAAAGAAACTATTTTACCAGAGTGTAATCAACTGGGGTTTTAAACAGGAAACTGATCAACCTAGGGGAAGGGAAATATCCATCTCAGGCTCATTAAAAGACAAAATCTTGAGGTCATGGATATGCTAAATATCTTGATATGATCATTGCACACTGTATAAATGTACCCAACTATCACACTGTACTCCATAAATATATACAATTTTCATGGGTCAATTAAGAAAAAATAATGAAAAGAAAAGAAATAGAGAGTAGGAGAATGGTTACCAGAGGCAGGGAAGGGGAGGGGGGATGGGGGATGGGAGATGGGGAAAAGTTGGCAAATGGGTATAGTTAAAAAGTTAGACAGAAAGAATTAATTCTGGTGCTCCAGGGTGACTATAGCTAATAATATCGAGTTGTACATTTCAAGATAGCCAGAAAACAGGATCCTGAATGTCATAAACACATGATAAATACTTAGATGATAGATATGCTAACTATTCTGCTTGGATCATTATATAATATATGCATGTATTGAAACAACAAACTGTACCACAAAAAGCGTACAATGAAAAAAATAAATTAAAAAATATTTTAAAAATGTACAATGAAAATAAATAAATAAAAATAAAAGACAAGGCCCAATCCCTTTCTTTCCCCCTAAAGCATACCACCACATCAACAGGGCTTCAGTATAATGATTTAGGGGATTATAGCTAAAAGAACTGCAAAGACATGCAAAGATAACAAAGGAGACAAAAGCAAAGATACTAGAGAGAATTTTAGCCTCTGACACCACAGCTACAAAAAACAATAAACATAGCCAGATAACACTCAACCCCACACTAAAGTCCTATCTATCTCAGTTCTGATATATCATGTCTGGCTTTTAACAAAAAATTATAAGGCATTCTAAGAGACAAAAAACAGTTTAAAAAGACAGAGCAAGAATCAGAACCAGACTCAGATATTAGAGATGATGGAATTATCAGACTGGGAATTTAATACAACCATGATTAATATATTAAGGGCTCTAATGGAAAAAGTAGACAGCATGTAAGAACAGATGACAAAATAAGCAGATAGATTCCCTAAGAATCAAAAGGAAATGTTAGAAATAAAAAGCACTGTGACAGAAGTAAAAGATGCCTTTGAGTTCATCAGCAGACTGGATAAAGGCCAAGGAAAGAATCAGTGAATTTTCAGAAGCTGAGTAGAATGGGGGTTGCCAGAGGTTGGTGGGGGTTGGGAGAAATGAGGAGATGGCCATAGGTGCAAACCTCTGGTTATAGAATGAATAAGTTCTGAGGATCTAAAGTACAACATGATGATTATAGTTAATTATGCTATATTACATACTTAAAATTCACTGACAGTAGGTCGTAAGTCCTCACCACACACACATATATAAACGGTAACTATGTGAGGTGATGGATGTATTAATTAACTTGATTGTGGTAATCACTTCACAATGTATGTGTATATCAAATCATCATGTTGTGTATTAAATGTATATAATTTTTATTAGTCCATTATGTTGAAATAAAGCTGGGGGGTATTTAATTATTTTAGTAGCTATTGTAAATGGGCTTACTTTCTTTATTTTTCTGCTTGTTTATTGTTAGTGTATAAGAATGCTACTGATTTTTGTGTATTGATTTTTTTATCCTGAGCTCTAGGAGTTTTTTGGTAGAGGTTATGGGTTTTTCCTTATATAGGAGCATGTCATCTATGAACAGTGATAATTTGACTTCGTCTTTTCCAATTTGGATGCCCTTTATTTCTTGCTCTTGACTGATTGATTTAGCTAATACTTCCAATACTATGTTGAATAGGAGTGGTGACAGTGGGCATCCCTGTGTTGTTCCTGTTCTTGAAGGAAAAGCTTTCAGTTTTTCCCCATTCTGGATGATGCTGGTGGTGGGTTTGCAATATATGGCTTCTATTGTGTTGAGATATTTTCCTTCTATACTTAATTTGTGGAGGGTCTTTATCATGAAGCAATGCTGAATTTTGTCAAATGCTTTTTCTGCATCTATTGAGATAATCATATGGTTTTATTCCTTTCTTTTGTTGATGTAGTGTAACATATCTATTGATTTGCCAATGTTGAACCATCTTTGCATCACTGGGATGAATTCCACTTGATCATGGTGTATAATCTTTTTGTTGTGCTGTTGTATTCAGTTTGCTAATTATCTTGAGGATTTTTGCATCTATGTTCATCAAGGATATTGGCCTGTAGCTTTCTTTTTTTGTTGTGTCTTTGTCTGGTTTTGATATTAGGATAAAGAGGTGGAAGATCTCTACAATGAGAACTACAAAATTCTGCTGAAAGAAATTAAAGAGAATGGCAACAGATAGGAAGACATTCCTTGTTCATGGATTGGAAGAATTAACATGGTGAAAATGTCCATACTACCCAAAGTGATCTACAGATTCAGTGCAATCCCAATCAAAATACCAATGACATTCTTCACAGAAATAAAAAAAAAATCCTAACATTTATATGGAACAATAAAAGACCCTGAATAGCCAAAGCTATCCTGAGGGGGGAAAAAAACCCAAAGGCATTACACTTACTAACTGTAAATTATACTACAAAGCTATAGAAACCAAAACAGCATGGTACTGGCATAAAAACAGATACATGCAACAATGTTAACAGAATAGAGGACCCAGAAATCAACCCAGGTATTTACAGCTAACTGATCTTTGACAAAGGTGCCAAGAACATACATTGGGGAAAAGACAGCCATTTCAGTAAATGGTGCTGTAAAAACTGGATATCCATGTGCAGAAGAATGAAACTAGACCCATACCTTTTGCCATTTACCAAAATCAATTCAAAATGTATTAAAGACTTAAGAATAAGACCTGAAACTATAAAACTCCTAGAAGAAAACATAGGGGAAACACTTGAGGTTGTAGGTCTGGGCAAAGACTTTATGAATAAGACTCCAAAAGCACAAGGAACAAAAGAAAAAATAAATATGGAATTATATCAAACTAAAAATCTCCCAATGGCAAAGGAAACAATCGACAGAGTGAAAAGACAGCATACTGAATAGGAGAAAATATTTGCAAACTATACATCTGACATGGGATTAATATCCAGAATATACAAGGATCTCAAACAACTTCACAGGAAAAATACTAATAATCCAATTAAAAAATAGAGAAAGGAGCTGAATAGACGTTTTTCAAAGTTAGACATACAGATGGCCTGTGGGTACATGAAAAATACTCAACATCACTAATCATCAGGGAAATGCAAATCAAAACCTCATTGAGATATCATTTCACCCCAGTTAGACTGACTATTATCAAAAAGACAGAATAATAAATGCTGGTGAGGATGTGGAGAAAAGAAAGCTCTTCACTGTTGGTGGCACTGTAAGTTAGTACAGCCATTATGGAAAACAGTATAGAGGTTTCTCAAACTACTACACATAGAACTACCATATGATCCAGCAATCCCATTTCTGGGTATATGCCCAAAGGAATGGAAATCATCATGTCGAAGGGATACCTGCACTCCCATGTTCATCACAGCCCTATTTACAATAACCAAGATATGAAACCAACATAAATGTCCATCAGTGGATGACTGGATAAGGAATCTATGGTGTATATATACAATGGGATACAACAACAAAAGAATTACATCCAACTTCTCTTCAGAAACTTTGTAAGCAAGAAGAGAGTGGAGTGAAATATTTAAAGTGTTTAAAGGATATTATTTCTACATAAGTTTAAACTTCCTTATACTTTTTCTATCTTAAAAGATGTTATGGTAGATTGTTTCTTTAGTGGTCTGCCTTTAATAAACCATACTTCTCAGTATTCTCACCATTTTATAGCTCCCTTCCAAGTTGACTCTGGGGTTGGCCACTACTTTTAGTGGTTCTTTTTTTTTTTTTTTAAAAGTGGTGTTTAGTTTTTGGTGACTAGTTTTAGCCAATAAAACATTTGTAATCATGATACTAGCAAATGCTTCATAAGTGCTTGCACACTGGGCTTCTTTTTGGACATTCCTTCTGGGAAGAGCATTGTTATGAGATGCCTGAGCAGGCACACAGAGAACTGAGGCCCCTGACCAACAGACATATGTGAGCTCCCAGCTGCAACCAGCACCAACCAGCAGTCATGGGAATGAGGCCATTTTGGACTTTTCTGCTGTCCCAGTGTTTCATGTGAAGCAAAAGAACCACCTGATTAATGCACAGAATCATGAAACATAGTAAATGGTTGTTGTTTCAAGCCATTATGTTTTAAGGTGGTTAGATAAGCAGTAATAGATAAACAAAACAATTTTTTTTTTTTTGGCAGCTGGCTGGTGTGGGGAGCTGAACCCTTGACCTTAAAAACAAATATTTTTTATAATTTATTTCTTATTAGATTTTATAATATTCCTTGAAGCACGTGTTAAAGTCAGTTTATGAATATGTCTTGGAGAGAACTGTGACAAGCGATCAATTAAATATTGCCAATTATAAAACTTTAATACTTTAAGAAAAATTTCTGTGGGGAAATGAAATGAAAACACATTCAGAAAGAAAAAAAGAATAACATAGTTTCTCAACTTAATGAAAAGCTTTCTAATGAATTTTTAATATTTTCCCCAAATTTCTTAATTTGTAAATTTTCAAGCCTCTAGAAAGATTTTAAAAATAGTACAAGGAGCTCCTTAAACAAATATACCGATTGTTAAAATTTTGCCACATTTGCTTTTTGCTTTCTCTGTGTGCGTGTGTGTGTGTGTGTGCACGTCCATGTGCACATACACATTTTTGTGTTTGTGCCATTTAAAAGTAAGTTGCAGATGTCTTAATTTTAAATACTTCAACATGGATAGTACTATTGTCATATCTAAGAAAATTGGAAAATTAACAATTTTTCGTAATATCCTTTAATGTACAGTTTATATTCAAACATCCCCTAGTTTTCTGAGAAATATCTTTTATAGCAATTGATTTTTTTTCTATTTTAATCTAGGATCAAATCATTTTATTATGTTTCTTTAGTCTCCTTCAATTTAGAGCTGTTGTATACTCCCTACTACCACTTTTTTGTCTGGTTCTGTTTTTTGTCATTCATACCTATTTTTAAATCGATGGTGATAGCATTTAGATTTCTTTGTATATATATATAGAAGCATGATTTAATTTTATTTCCAGATGTAAATATTTACACTACGAAAAAAGTATGTTTCTGTAACAATTTAAATTGAGAATTTAGTTAAACTGAAAAGATGTTAGATGACAACTTTATGTGAATGATGTAGTACATTTTTTTTTTTTTTTGCAGCTGGCCAGTGTAGGGATTGAACCCTGAACCTTGGTGTTGTCAGCAACACGCTCCAACCAACTGAATTAACCAGCCAGCCATTTTAAAATTCTTCTAGAGAATAGCAAACAAAGAAATAAGTGAAAACCATTGGACAAAATGATTCTGAGTATTTCCAACTCTAAAACTTGGGTATTTTATCTAACTTATCTCACATAACTCATATGAAACTCTGTACATGGTTGTTACTGTTTCATAAATGGGGACCTTGTGTCTCAGAGAAATTAAATAATTTACCAAAGTCTATGCAGTTGGAAAGTGCCAGAGCCAAGACCAACACTGGCTCTACCTGTCCCCAAGTTCCCTACTCTTTCCTCCTACAAGGTCTAGGGTTATAGACAGGAAAGTTAGAAAGCAGATCAGCAGGGGCTGGCCCGGTGGCGCACTGGCTAAGTGCGCCGCTTGGGAAGCGCTGCGGCGCTCCCACCCGAGGGTTCGGATCCCACATACAGACCGGTTCCCACTCACTGGCTGAGCGAGGCGCAGGGGCAACGCCGAGGGTTGCGATCCCGTTGCCGGTCCCCGGTCCGGTACGGGGGCAACACTGAGGGTTGCAATCCGTTGCCGGACACGGAAAAAGACAAAAAAAAGAAAAGAAAAAAAGCAGATCAGCGGGGGCTGGCCCGGTGGCGCACTGGCTAAGTGCGCCGCTTGGGAAGCGCTGCGGCGCTCCCACCCGAGGGTTCGGATCCCACATACAGACCGGTTCCCACTCACTGGCTGAGCGAGGCGCAGGGGCAACGCCGAGGGTTGCGATCCCGTTGCCGGTCCCCGGTCCGGTACGGGGGCAACACTGAGGGTTGAGATCCGTTGCCGGACACGGAAAAAGACAAAAGACAAAAAAAAAAAAAAAGCAGATCAGCAAACCAAGATCAAAGCCCAGTCTTATCAAGGGTCACACGCCTGTGGGTGCCCAGGACTCGTTTTACTCAATTTACTCATTGGTAAATTTTAGAAGACACCTGATAGAAGGCAGGTGACTCCTGTTCCCTGAAGCTCCTTGCAATCAACACACACCCACACGTGTGCGCACACACACACACACCCTTTTACTTTCCAGAAGCAACCTAATTTTTCTTTACTATACAGGTACTAAGTTTAGGGTCATTCCTGGGCCCCCCCACCTTTTTATATCATGACTAAACACACACAGACACATACATCCCATGAGATCTACCCTCTTAAAATTTTAAGTGTACAGTGTGATATTGTTAAATATAAACACAATGTTGTACAGCAGATCTCTAGAACTTATTCATCTCATGTGACTGAATCTTTATACCCATGAAATGACAGTTCCCCATTTCCCCTTTCCCCAACCCCTAGTAACCACCGTTCTTAGGTACTTAGGTTAATTCTGTATCTTGGGTATTGTGAATAATGCTGCAATGAAAAAAGAAATGTAGATGTCTTCAAGATCCTGATTTTGATTCTTTTGTATGAATAACCCAGCAGTGGATTACAAAATCACACCACAGTTTTATTTATAATTTTTTGAGGAAATTTCACACTGGTTTCTATAATGGCTGAAACATTTTACATTCCCACAAACAGTGCACAAGCATTCTAATTTTTCCTCATTATCATCAAGACTTTTTATTTTATCATAATAGCCATTCTAATAGGTATGAGGTGATATTGTGGTTTTGATTTGCATTTACCTGCTGATCAGTGATGTTGGGCATCTTTTTATCTACCTCTTAGCCATTTCTGTCTTCTTTGGAGAAATGTCTATTCAAGTCATTTGCCCATTTTTAAATTAGGTTATTTGTTTTTTAACATTGATTTGTAGGAATTCCTTATATATTTTGTATATTCCTTATCATGATGATACATGGTTTGCAAATATTTTCTCCCGTTTGGTAGGTTGGCTTTTCATTCTGTTAATTGTTTACTTTGCTGTGCAGAAGCTTTTAAGTTTGATGTAGTCCCACTTGTCTATTTTTGCTTTCATTGCCTGAGCTTTTGGTGTCATACAGAAAAAATCATTGCCAAGACCAATGTCATGAAGCTTTTCTTCAACGTTTTCTTCCAGGAGTTTTACAGTCTTAGGTCCTACATTTAAGTTCTATATCTATTTTGAGTTGATTTTTGTGTCTGGCATAATGGTCCAATTTCATTCTTTTGCACGTAAAGATTGACTTTTCCCAAGACTATTTGTTAGATTATTTTTTTCTCATTGTGTATTCTTGGCACCCATCTCAAACATTGTTTAACAGTATACATGTAGGTTTATCTGGGCTCTTTATTCTGTTTCATTGATTTTTATGTCTATTGTTATGCCAGTACCATACTGTTTTGTTTATTGTACCTTTGTAATACATTTTCAAATCAGGAAGTGTGAGGCCTCCAGCTTTGTCTTTCTTTCTCAAGATTGTATGCAGAGTTTTTTTGTGATTTCATATGAATTTTAGTATTATTTTTTCTATTTGTCTAAAAAAAATACCACTGGGATTTTGATATGGATTACACTGAATCTGTGGATTACTTTGAGTATTATGAACATTTTAACAATATGAATACTGTCTTTCAGTCATGAATACTGGATGTCCTTCTTCGATTTATTTGCGTCTTCTTCAATTTCTTTCAGCAATGTTTTATAGTTTTCAGTGTAAAAGATTTTTGTGTCCTTGATTGAGTTTATTCCTAAGTATTTTTTTGATGCTACTAAAAATGGATTTTCTTAATTTCCTTTTCAGATTGTTCTTTGTTAGTGTGTAGAAACATAATTGATTCTTGTATGTTGATTTTGTATCCTGCAACTTCATTGAATACATCTATTAATTTTAACTGTGTGTGTGTGCGTGCGCGCGCACGTGTCTGAAGTCTTCAGTGGTTCCTATGTATAAGATCATGTTATCTACAGATCGAAAATTTTACTTTTTTGTTTCTAATTTGGATTCCTTGTGCGTATATATAATTTTCTTCTGCCTAATTGCTCTTGCTAGGACTTCCAATACATTTTTAATATTATTGATGAAAGTGGCCATCCTTATCTTGTTCCTGATCTTAAAGAAAAAGATTTCAACTTTTCAACACTGAGTATGTTACCTGTGAGCTTGTCATATATGGCTTTTATTGTGTTGAGGTACATTTCTTGTATACCTAATTTGTTGAGAGTTTTTGTCATAAAAGGAAGTTAAATGTTGTCAATTTTTTTTTCATCTATTGAGTTTATTATATGATTACTATATTCCATTCTCTTAATGTGTTATATCACATTTACTGATTTAGGGATGAATCCCAGTTGATCATGGTGCATGATACTTTTAACATGCTGTTCAATTTGGTTTGCTAGTATTTTGTTGAGGTGTTTTACATTTACATTCATCAGGGATATTGGCGCATAGTTTTTTTTTTTTTTTTGTAGTGTCTATGTATGGCTTTGGTATCAGGATAATGCTGGCTTTGTAAAGAGGGGTGGGAAGTGTTTCCATCTCTTCCAATTTTTGGAAAAGTTTGAGAAGAATTGGTATTAATTCTTCTTTAGGTACTTCATAGAATTCACCAGAGAAGCCATCAGGTCCTGGACTTTTATTTGAAGGGAAATTTTGTATTACAGATTCAATCTCCTTATTTTTGGTATGTTCAGATTTTCTGTTTCTTCATGATTCAGTCTTGATAGGTTTTATGTGACTAGGAATTTTTCCATTTCTTCCAGGTTATTCAATTTGTTGGCATACATTGGTTCATAGTAGTCATTTATGATCCTTTGTATTTCTGTGGTATCAGTTGTAATGTCCCCTCTTTCACTTACGATTTTATTTGAGTATTCTCTCTTTTTCTTAGTCTAACTAAAGATTTGAAAATTTTTTCTTCTTCCAAAAACCCAACTCTTAGTTTTGTCAATTTTTCCCTATTCTTTATTTTGTTTATTTCTGTTCTAATCTTTATTATTTCCTTCCTTCTGATAACTTCAAGCTTAGATTGTTCTTTTTTTCTCTAGTCCTTGAGGTATAAAGTTAATTTTTTTATTTGAGATCTTTCTTCTTTTCTAATGTTGGAGCTCACCTCTATAACCTTCCTTTTTAGTATTGATTTTGCTACATCCCATAGGTTTTGGTACGTTATGCTTTCACAATTTCATTTGTCTCAAAATATTTTCTAATTTTTTTTTCTGATTTCTTCTTTGACCTATTTGTCATTGAAGAGTATTGTTTAATTACCACATATCTGTGAACTTCCTGTTTTCTTTCTGCTATTGATTTCTAATTTCTTTCCATTGTGGTCAGAAAATATCCTTGTTACAATTTCAGTCTTTTTAATTTGACTTGTTTTGTGACCTAACTTGATCTGTTCTGGAGAATTTTTCATGTGTACCTGAGAAGAATGTGTATTCTGTTGCTGTTGTGTGGAATGTTCTCTATTTGTTAGGTCTGTTTGGTCTGTAATGTTGTTCATGACCTTTATGTCCTTATTGATATTCTGTTTGGATGTTTGAAAATGAGATATCGAAAGCCTCTACTATTACTGTGTTGCTATCTATTTCTCCCTCTAGTTTTCTCTACATATGTCTGGGTACTATGATGTTGGATGCAAATATAATTATTATATGTTTCTGGTGAATTGATCCCTTTATGTGAAGTCTTTCTTTGTCTCTTGTGATAGTTTTTGGCTTATAGTCTGTTTTGTCTTATGTAAGCATGGCTATGCCTGCTCTTTACCTCCCTCCCCTGCCACCCAGTTCAAAATATTTTATGCACACTTCACTCTTCTTTTTCCTTCCCCATGGAGATTCCAGTTTTCCTCCTGATTTGCATGGTATTTTGCTTGGGCAGGGGGAGGAATTATGGTGAAAGGAGGCCCCAAAATTTCTTGCTGGCTTCAATGTGGCTGGTTTTACTCTCCCCTGGAGTGCAGTACCTTTTTAAGTGTTTTCTGAATTTCTCACAAAGGGAACTGGTACACATTTTTTGTTTAATTATTATGCTCATGGGGAAAGGAAGTCTGGAGCTTCCTATTCTCCCATCTTGTGATGCCATTTCCTAGCCTTACTTCTTGTCAAAATATTTGTGTCCTATTTTATGAGATTTCCTTAAGGGAATGAGTGACTCTGATGGTGGTGACATGTATGTGACATAAATGGGGAGATGTTCAGGACAGGGTAGAGTCCTCAAACCACTTTACAGGCCACATTTTATAGCACTGGGTTGACCTGTATCTTCATAGCTTGTGAGGACAGCCTATTGAGCATCTTATCCAGATTCTAAAATGTTTACAAAAAAGAATGTGGAATTGTATTCATAAATCTGAAACTTAAATTTAACGATTCTCAGACTAACATCTATTTCTTTAAGCCATTACAATGTGCATCTCCTCAGTAGTACACTAAAGGTATTCCAGAAATAGAGTAAAATATCTTTCAGCAACAATAGGAAGGAGACTTTAAACTTCAGAACAATTCTGGCATCTTATGATAAAGTTGTAGCTACTTCAGAGTTGTAGTATTCTTGCACTTTTGGGAAACCCTTCTCCAGTGAGCCCAATAATGTAATTCTTTATTCCATTAAGATGCTGGGGAATGATACATGCTAAATTTTCAACCTGCACTTAGCCTATATCCTTGGGCATTCCAGGCTGTCAGAGAAATACTCTGGACTGGAGTTGTAGCGATACTTTATGACTTTAATTTAAGCGTGTTATAAATAGAGGTGGCTTGCTTGTACCCCTGGGGCTGGTATAACATTTTGTCTTGTAAAGCCACAAATTCCCTCATCAATCATTCTCTCCTTTGCACCAGCCCTGCTATTCTCTATTTTCACACAAATTCAGATTCTCTTAACAGATTTATGCTTTTGCATGTATTTCTTGAATTAATCCTTCAGGACTAAATTCCCTATGTCCACATTTCATTTCATTCTTTTAAAAAATGTTCTCAGCACCACTTATGAGCTAAGAGAGAAAGAAGGAAGGAAAGAAAGACCTCAGTGGTGTGTTGGACTTGCAGAGAGAGAGAACATACTTAGGGATACAATGTGGAGTGAGGAAAAGGGGCTGGGGAGGGAGGCCGTGGATAATTGGGGGGATAATTGGGTGGGGGACACAGGGTGTAGTCACAATTTGTAGTAATGGGCATGTTGCCAGCATGGATCTGGCCGTCACATCTTGGGCACGAGTGGTGACAATTTGCTTTGTATCCCATGAATATTCATAACCAATAAAAATAAATAAATAAAATAATTGTTTTCTTCTTTTTTGGCTCAAGGTAACCTTTTGTTACATCATCTCTCTTAGCACTGGGAACAATGCTATACAGAAGTTGGAAGCTCTATGAATGTTTGAAAAATCAAATTGTTCTTTTATTATGAACAGAGACATGCTGGCTCAGAGACACACAGAAAAGCCTTATCAACCAGCAAAGACTCAGAATCCTGAAACAAAAGATGATTCCTGTATTTTTCTTCATCAAAAATAGCCATTTCAAGTCTGGGCATATTGTGCTGAACGTTCTACAAGAAATATAGACTTTATTAAAAGTTCAGCGGCACAATTATATGACAATCACACACAGACTAGGATATAGTATACAATGGAACCTGTAGTTTTAGGACTTTACTGCTTGGGCCACTCTCAGTATTAACTGCTTGGGATAGCTGGCAGGAAATCCAGTAAAAACAGATAATTATTAACATTGGAGAATTGTACATAATTGCTCATACTCTGTCAACAACCCAGTGATCAGGAAGAGCAGACTATTAATAGGCTGCAAGAGTGAAACCCAGCTTTTAAAGTATCAATTGCTGTTGTTTTGCAGTTTCCAATTCTTGAACACTTATGTACTTCATATCCTCCTGAAAATCTCTTCCATTCTTCTATTTTTCATGCCTGCAGTTATTGCTACGGGAGAATATTAAGGTAATCAATTAATACTGATTAAAGTGTGAAGCTCTTTCATTATCTCCACTAGGTTATTGAATTCCTTCTGCCTGAGCAGCAAGATTCTCTTTTAAATTGCTGCAGCAGAGACTGGCACTGTCTGTGAATTCTGGGCTGTGTTTTATTTATTTTTGTGAGTGAGCAAGTTCTCTATCTCCTTAGTAACGGAATGGGGAGAAGAGGCTATTTAGTACTCCTCAGGAAGATGGGTTACTGCAGAGTGACTATTGGTCACTTGATCTTTATGCTGAATGCTTGATGACTTATGCTCCACCTACCCCAACACACACACTTGTTTGTTAATGGCTGGCTTCAAGGGACACCACTCATCAGCCATTTATGTACATTTGATAGTCAAGGTGTTTCTCTTCCAAATATTTTTGAAAGACCGCATTGCATAAGCAGGGGAAAGAGCGTATGCCTTGTATGGTATAATGAATAGCTGTCTTTCAGGTAAGGTTGCCTTCCAATTATCACTGGTAAAGATACGTGAATAACAAAAATTGAAAATGTCAAATAATAGAACAGCTTTGTATTGAAAATCAATAGATTACATTAGTATATCTTCTTCATGCAGCTTTTCAGCAGAATTAATAAGTAGTAAATTCATCTCATTGGCCTTCTGTATACCTTCTGGTGGACAAGCTTATCAGTGAAGATAGCCAGAAATATAATAAGCAGAGAAAATTGACAAAGTTCATGGATAATTTGCCTTTGAATAATAACCAATTGACTATAAATCAAAGCTTTTAACCTAAATGCAGGGAAGACACTTTGCAGTGTTGGCTCTTTTGCATAATGGAGATAAAATAGAAATCAGACATAAAGACAAGATGCTTTCTATTCTATTTCTTGAAACCTTATGAATGTCTTTAACTTTTGGGGGTCAGGGACATTTTCAGGAGTCTGATAGAAGTTATGGCCCTTCTTCCTAGAAAAATGAACAATCACAGGGCCACCACATAAATACCGTGTTATTCTGTGTGATTGGTGCCCCTTGGAGTTGTGGAATGCTGACATAAATAAGATTTTCTATCCTCAGGACTCTAGATAAGAAAACCCTGACATATTTACTCTTTACTGTGATCTTTGGCAGAACTGAGCTGGAAGTCAAGTGAGCAAGATTCTATTCTTTCCTGGACTAGTGTATCCACTACTCCTGCAGAAAAGACATTACTTTGAGACTGTCTAAATCAGGAGAGTGGCAGTATTTGCAGGTGGCATTTAGGAGGATGCAGTCGCTTTACTCAGAATTTCACATTTACTTACAGAAGGAATAATGAGAGACACCTCTATGAAATAAATGCTGTTGCCATAGGTGACCATTCCAAGCAAAATAAATCTCTTGTGTCTTGATTTGACTTTGAGCTGACTTTCTGTCTTCTGTAGCTGGCTTTATTGAATGTTCTAAATTTTCCTGCATATGAAATATCTTGAAAATGTAATTCAATTGTCACTAGCACAGGAATACAGGAATAAAAAGAAGCAAGGAAATGGCTCTTCATTGTGTTTTGGCATTTTTTTTTTTTTTATTAGATGACACACTGTTGAGCAATAAGTACTGAAACAGCAGTTTGACTGAGCCACATAAAACTCCACTAAATAAGACTGTTCTTTTGACATAGTGTCAGAGACAAAGGACATCTTAAACTTGTCATTGTCTCTCAGTGGATAATACCCTTTTCTCTCTTTTTACTTCTAAGTTAATCCATTTTCCCCCCACATCTTTGAAATGACTTATTCTATGCTTTTATGTATAAATGCAGGGAGTACCAAAAGGAATAATTTTTTGGAGGTTGTTGATTTGCAGGTGGAGATAAGCTTAAATGTATTTATTCCAATCTATATATTTCCTCCTTTAAAAAAACATCTTTTGAAAGACTGTTATAAACAAGATACCCTATCGGTAATGTTTGTGTTGGACTTCTCACTTTTCTTTAGAGCCTCAGAGTAACCTGATGAGATGGAGGGGACACTTTACAATTAAGGAGGCTTGGCAAAGTGACTTATAAGTACAGTTGTCCCTTAGTATCTATGGAGGATTGGTTCCAAGACAACCCTCCCCCCCCTACCTCCCCACAGATGGTATGTCCCTGATATAAAATGTTATAATATTTACATATGACCTATGCACATCCTCCCTTATATATCATGTCTAGATTACTTATAATACCTAATACAATATAAATGCTATAAAAGTAGAGTTATACTGTATTTTTTACTTGTATTATTTTTTTTCTAAATATTTTTGATCCTTATTGGCTTAATCCATGGTTGCAGATCCCTTGAATATGAAGGGCTGACTGTAGTAGAAAGATGGCTTTGAACGCAAATCTCTTGAATCTCACTACAATGCACCTTCCCACTCTGTCATGGAGATTCCTTCAAGGACACAGGGATTTCTGTCAGGAAACACATCATGATGCATGGGATGAATTTGAAGGAAAAAACTCAGTATTACTAAACTTATGAAGACAGAGCTTTTGAATTCCATTTCTCAGCAATGCAGTAAATAATATGGAGAGAAAGTATTTTTGACAGAATCCCCTCAATTTTCCATCTAGATGGATCACAATAAATCTGATTTCTGACTCCTAATTGGGTCCCTTTTTTCATGATGCTCATAAGCATTCACTTCCACTTTCCCACAATGTCATGAGGAAGAAACAAATCCGTGCAGAGAATGCCCTTGGTTTTACTTATCCCCATTGCAGACAACAATGATTTATTTATGGACCAGCTTTGCCAAAATGTTTTGGAGAAGGTAGGATTTCTTTTAAAGGGAACATCAGAGTTGGAATTAAGTTGTGGGCCATGTATACTTGAACAAGTATTTAGTCTGAAACAGAGGGACTTGTTTTTGTTTTTTCCCTGCTTATTATTCCTCTGCTGCATGTAGTAATATTATTTTTTCCCCTTTAAACTTGAACTCAAAAAATGCCTGAGTTTTTAATTTCTTGGGCTAAAAAAAAATTTCCATAAAGTAACAACTCATTTGATATGAGTTGCTTATCAAATGAGTCCAGTCGATTACATCTATTCAGAAATACCAAACACACAGAGCACAGAAGGGACAAGGCCACTATTTTGAAAGCATGGAAGGATCCAGGAAAAGGACTACCAGGATATGGTATTTTGTTATGTAAGCCCAGTGCAACTGTTTCTAGTTTGTTGGTGTAAGGCCTTCCCTAGCCACTAGTGACCCAGGGCCTATCCCATTTTTAGGGAATAGCTAGTCACTTCATTATTATGTTTGCATTTCTTTTTTTTTTTTTTTTGTCTTTTGTCTTTTTTCCGTGTCCGGCAACGGATCGCAACCCTCAGTGTTGCCCCCGTACCGGACCGGGGACCGGCAACGGGATTGCAAGCCTCGGTGTTGCTCCCGCACCTCGCTCAGCCAGCGAGCGGGAACCGGTCTGTATGTGGGATCCGAACCCTCGGGCGGGAGCACCGCCGCGCTTCCCAAGCGGCGCACTGTCCAGTGCGCCACCGGGCCGGCCCATGTTTGCATTTCTGTATGCTCATAAAGAGACAGAGCACAGTCATAACTCATTATATACTCAGATAGTTGAGAAAATATGGCCTCTTTATTTTGTCTGTAATTAATTGTTTCCTCACATAGTTTAGACCAGTGAGGAGAAGGAAAAAACAAAAAAAAATTTAGTACTTGCTATGAACTATTGCATCCCCCACCCACCCGCAAATTTATATGTATTTGGAGATAGGGTCTGTGAGGAGGTGATAAAGTTTAAATGGGATCATACAGGTAGGGCCCTAATCTGATAGGGCTGCTCCTTAAAGAAGAGGAAGAGACACTAGAGTTCCCTCTTTTTTACCATATGGGGAAACAGCGAGAAGGCAGCCGTCTGCAAACAAAAAAGGAACTCTTCAACAGGAACCAAACTAGCCAGCACCTTGATCTTTGAGTTCCCACCCTCCAGAACTGTGAGAAATAAATTTCTGTTACTTAAGCCTCCCAGTGTATGGTATTTTGTTATGTCAGTCTGAGCAGACTAATACCATCCCATGAGCTTAAATTACTTAAACCATTAATTTAAAACACGCTCAGATTCACTAAAAAAAAAAAAAAAAAAAAAAACATTCAGATTTTTATTTCCTCTGCCCCCTCTTCGGCTTCTCTCCAAATAGTACTTGGATAAATGTAAGGGTATATGCCAGTGAACCTTGTGTGAAGTGAAGGAGTTTGGGTACATGGGGGTAGTGTCCTCTGGCATTCTGGCTCTCTGGTGTAATCCCTTCTGGTCTGGTCCTTCTCACACTTGCAGTTGGTGTCTGTGGCTCACATAACCCAATATCTGGTCTCTGTGTTTGGCCTCATCCCAGTACTCACTGGTGCTATAGATTCCCCCACATTCTGCTACTTCCCCACTATGGTCAATTCCACAACAGGCCCATAGCTTCAAACTTAGCTGCCTACTGCTTCTGCCCTGGAGCTGCAGGAACTTCTGGGTCCCATCCCTGCTACACACAAATCATAAGTGGGGCAAGAAAGCCAAATATCAGGGCTTCCTCTTTGCTCCTTTTTGTCTACACTCTACCACCTGCTTTACTTTGATATTATTTGCACCTCGTTAACAAACTCCTCCTTAAATCCTATAGGAAGGGCCAGGACAAGAGGTTCCCACTGCCCTCAGCTTTCCCTCACTTCTGAGGACACATGACTAGTCATTTCTTTACTTTATCTTATTTCTTCTCATCTTGTCTTTTTTTTTCTAAATTCCCTTAAACTCCCCCAAAGAGAAAGAGAAAAAAGCAGACTTGCTCTCTCACTTCAAGTCATATTTCCTTTTATCAGCAAGAAGAAAGTTTTATGACCTAGAAGTAAGAGGGATATTTTCTCTACACTCTGGGCAAACTCTACAACCTGAGTCTTGGATCTTGACATGTTAAAAGACTTTATCAAATAATTTAGCAAATTCATTCTCTGTCTCTTTCCTTTCACAATGTCTCTTTCCTGAGACATAAAGTTTTGGGATATATAGCTTCAAATAGATGAAAATTTAGAGGAAGAGTGAATGGCTTCATATTCATGTTATCCTGGCTGGTGAGTGGTGTTGTCCATTTTACTGTGGACGTATAGTTGTACTCTGTGTACTAATGCACAATTTTATCATTAATGAACCTCACTCCTCGAGGCAGGTGTCAGAGGTGCAAACACACCTGTAGTGTCCTCCATGAACACACAGTGAACAAGAGTTCAGGGTTTCAGGATGTTTTCCCAATCTTCCAAGACATCTTCCACCAGCTTGTCTAAACTGCTGGCTTGTTTACTTGTCACTCCTCTGTTGTGAAGTGAGCACATAAGAGAGATGCACACAACTCAGATATTGTGTGAATAATTGGTTCTTTGCACTTTTGAAAGAATAATTAGCTAATCGAACTATTCTTCAGTTATAGCCTCTATTTTGTCCTTCCTGGATGCTGTATAATTAATTCTTCTGGGTCAGTGAGCATCCTGTTGGCCGTCTCTTACATGAGTCTTCCTGTCACATTGCATTTTTACTTCATATCAGCATCCTAGAGGGGAGAGCTACTTTTGACGAAGCTCCAGTTTGAGCGCTATATTTGCCCCTGCTACTCAGTTACCACTTCCCTGGCAAGTTCATTCAAGGGCTCTTAGATTTCTCAAGTCCACAGCCATTTATACATGCATGATTTCAGATATTTAAATAATCATCAGTTTGGTGATTTAGAACTTGGAAAAACATGGAATATCTCTTGTCTTATACTGCTTGCCCTTCCATTAGTTTGTTTAATTAAAAGTATTATTAAAGCTTTTTAAGGGGCTTGCGATAAACTGAGAAATTGAGACACAAAACTTATTTTAAAATGCATACCCTTTAATATGTAAATAAAATACTTTCACTTATCCAGATTTTTGTGGTTAAGTTCTTTTTTCTTAAAGATCAATTTTTCCATCAGTGATCAAATTGATGTAAAATAATATATAGAGAGACGTACTTCTAGACAGTAATTGGGGGTTCCATCATATAGCAGTGACAGGAAATCACATATAAAGATATAAATGGAAAATGATACCTGACTGATGGATTTGGGGGCTAGGCTGATTGGCACTGTAAGGATAAGACCATTTTGTTTCTTGATGGGAGATTAGTACAGAAATAGATGTGTGAGTCAATCCTTAGCACAGGAATAATTTCCTGACAAGCACTCTTTCCAAACCCAAAGTACATTAAGTTTAAATACAAAGAGCCATTACATTGTACATATTTTTCACCAGTTTTCTATAAATTGGGAGGAAAAGGAATGTGCATTTTAAGTAGAGACCACAGTATTTGGTTTGTATACAACATATTACCTATCATAGACCATGACAGAAGTTAAATAATAAGGATAAGCAAATTGATTGGCCGGTGGTAGATTGCTGGATGATTGGCTCAGAGAATAAAGCACAGGGCCGTGCATTAGTGTCCGAGTGGTTGATATTGAGTGCTAATGCAATTTGGAAGAATTCCCAGCACAAAGAAAAAGAGATATAAATCTATCCTTTCAATGATTCAGAGAAATGAGAACCATTTTTGATGTATTACACATTTTCCCAACATTAGATACTTTGTCTTTTATAAGTCTTGGAGAAAAAAACTTTTTTTTTCTCCAATGACTGTCAAGTTGCTGAAGTAGAATGAAGTGAACTGATTTCAAGCATATATAGTTAAAGCCACAAGACTCATTGTGGCCTAGACATTGTCTAGCTGACATTCAGCTATATCTGAGCCTCTTCTTCTAAGGAAGTGACAGGAGACATCATTAATTGAGTACCCAATAAATGTAGAGCAATGTGCTGTGCACTTTCACATCTGACTTAATTCTCACAACATCTTTGTAAGGTTTGATGCCCATTCAAAGATGAGGAAAGTGAAGTTTGTGAGAAATGAATTGTCCTCTGTCTCATAATTGAAAAGTAGAAGATCCATCCCTTGAGCTCTAGTCTGTCACTCTAACTCTATTCTATCATGCTTCTTTTCTGAGTGACTTTTCCAGAAACTTCTATATGCCTACTTCTTAATAATGGATCCTGTAAGCACTTGTCAGACTCAGTATGTAATCTGCTTAGGTAACAATCAGAAGCATTAGACCATTTTCTCCTGAGCTACAGAATCCAGCGAAGAACCCCAAGTGCTGCCACAGAGGGTGAATGCAATGCTTACAATGCCAGTTCTTACTTTGGGTTTTGCTTACAATATATAGTTCAGACCTGCAAATCAAACAATCCTTTCTCCTATGGTAGGTTTTGTGCCTATAAGTTGAATTTATACAAGTAGATTTAGATTCCTGACTGAAGATGCATTACCTACTTTTTTAGAGAAATGAACACAAATCATCCATATGATGAAAACAGATCAGAGCTCTGTTGATCGTAGAACAAAGGATACCAGGAAGGTAAGCCTATGAAATATCAGGTTTTCTATAAGTAAAACTCCATTTCTTTAGACATGTCCCCACATACAAGCAGAAGCAAAAGAATGTCTTTTGAATTGAATTGAGGCAAATATTTGAAAAATAAATTCTGTAATTCTTCTAGCTTTATTTTTTAAGAATGTATTAAGGTTAACAGCAGGTATTAAGATCTTTGAACTAGATTTTATGCGCTTTGCTTGTAAAATCAAGCACAGATTCTGCATCTGGACAATTGAGTTGGAATTCCAATTCCCTCACTTGCAAGCTGACTGGATCTTGGCAAGTCGTTTAACATTTCTCATCCTGTTTTATTATCTATGAAACAAGAATCATAATCATACATGTCACATAGTGTACTGAAGGAACTGAATGAGCTACATGTGGAAAGCATTTAGAATAGAGCTTGACACACAGAAGAGCAACACGAGTGTCAGTTACTGTTACTGTAATAGGATGAGAAGTCTTTGCGTAGTGTTCAATGAAAGCATGCTTGTTAAAGAACCTGGTGCACTACTGGGCTTGTAATATGGGAGGTGGAAGACAAAGAAGCTTAATAAAGATATGTGCCAGTGATAATGTATTTTATCTACATTATCTCTAATCTTCCCATCATTTCCATTTACAAAACAAGAGCCAAAACAAAACACAATCTCAGGTTAAGTATATGCATTAAATTCCTATTGCTAGTAAATGACAGAACCAGATTTTACTCCTGGATTTGTCAGATTCTCAAGCCTGTTTTATTTGGTGTTTAAGTGCAGAACTACTCAGAGAGAGAAACTTAAAGTTTAGAGAATGTTCAGTTAGGGTTCTGTGCTGAAAATGTTAAAGTAGCTATAGAACACCTAATTTGTTTCCCCAAATAAGTGGATTATCTCCCTGGAGAAAAGATTAATTTCCCTTGGATGATGTAAAATATTACCAACTTTTACTGAGGTAGATAGATGCCTAAAATATGGATTTAAAAATACAATTTTGGTTTTAAAGAAATTTTAAAAATTAGAATGAGTACTAGTTTGGGGATCTATAATTGTATTGATTATGACTTAAATTCATATAGCTTACTGACTGTACTTATTTGAGTCTGTAGTTTTAAAAACAGAAACCAGATTTTAAGTGTTTAGTGGGTACATACCAGAAAATGAGATCCCTGTTATATTACCAATGATCTCTGTGTGTATTTCTTGGTCTCAGTGTGTCTTCTCCCTCTCATTTTCCTCATGTAGGAGACTTGGATGTATTATATGTTTTAATGTATAGGTATGTATGTGTGGCTATTTTTTCCTGTCTTGTGCCTCACTCTATATTAATATCATAATCTTTTTCTCTCTCCTTACTTTCACCTTCTTTCTCATAACCCTCTCTTCTTTGATCACAATATAGACCTGGAGTCCATTTTGTCTGATAAAGTTACGTGTTCTTCTTTCTTAACCTATGAAAAGAATAGTTGATATTTCTCTTTCAAAGGCTGACGTATGTGGCCTTATGTTAATTTTTTAAAAGCACGATGTGTTCCCATCTCATTTTAAATGAACATTGAATAAATTTGGTAAACCACATAAAGTAGCAGCATTGAAAATATAATTGAAATAGTATCTACCTAAAATAAAAGTTACATCTTAAAAGAGATAACAGTGGAAAATTGCCTTTTAGGGGGGTATGAGCTATTTAAATATACCAGAGCAGATATTGGAACTCATCCTTGGAGAAAACCCTCATTGGCAAGCCCTTCTAGCCACACAGACATAAAGAAGTATCTGCTCATTGTTCTTGGGAATTAACCTAAAAGCAGATGCTTCAGAACGGCATTCAGTATTCTATTTAGTAATGAAGTTGAGTTAATAGTAAAAATGAGCCCATAGAGAATCAGAAATTGCCCTGCACCTGAAATTCACTGTGTATTCTTGGAAGATGTGAATAATTTTTGTGCAAGTATTTTCTCTCAGGAACGGAGACTCTACTAAGAGATGGGATAGACATTTCTTCTTTTCAACTCATGCTACAGAAAATACTGTGAAAAGGAGTGGACTGGGTTGGCATGGTACTACATACACTTTGATATCGGTGTCCCTTCTCACTTAAAGTTCAATAAACCATAACTTGGGAAATGTGCAATGAGCCATGACACTTTGCACTAGATGTGGGGCCAGACTACATCTTGCTCATGAATTCAATTTTTCCCCTTTAAGGGAATCAAATCTCCCAGGGTCGATCATCCTAGAACAGGAAATGATGAGCCTTAGGAACAAAAGAGCTTCCCCTCCTCTCTGGCATAGGAGGCAGTCGGGCCTACACTCTCAGGTATAGAAATGCCTAAAGCTTCTTGTTGGTGAGAGTGGGGCTGAGAGCTCCACCACATGGAGGCCTGCTAGGAGACAGCAGGAGGCTCATGGTCTCTTAAAGACTTCTAGCAGCAGTCCAAGTTGTGTTTGGTCTCCAAGCTTTCAGTAAGCTCTTATTAACAGTGTGGTTTAGCCTCAGTTGTGCGTCAGAATTGGGAGAATTGAAACTCTTAGTGGTGGTATGAGGGGAAGACAATCGGGCCTAGAAATGAGATAACACAGGAGTAATCCTCTCCAGAGTAGGTGGCCTGGCAGCAAGATGAGAAACTAGAGCAGAGGAAAAAATGAGGGTCTTTTAGGTCAATGCCCTGGGAAGCTTCTAGAAATCAGTGGGTAAATACATAACAATTGCAGAAAATGAATTCCTGCCAGAAGGTCAATTACGGTTTATGCCATGATAGTTTGCATGTAAAAAAGGAAGTCTAACTTCATTTGGTAGTCATGGGCTAGGAGGCCAGCAATATAAAGGGTTTATAAGAAAATGATTAAAAATCCATGCTAAACTACAACCTCAGGTAGATATAAATTAACATAAATGGCAAATTTCAGCTCACTCAAAATGAGTTGTATTAATGTGCTATCTAATGAGAAGCAATGGATTATTTCTATTTGAAGGCTGCTACCCCTTGTTGACAAATTATTATTTTAATATTGTAATTATGTGATGTGATTAATTAGCCAGTCAGCAAGGCAAATATTTTTCTACCTAATTAAATGTGTTGGCAGAATGATTTATTTTTTTAACACATTTGATGAGTCTATTTTACATTTTTTATGAATAAATCGATTAGAATCATGTTATCTTGTCTCAGTGTCAGCATTTTATCCTTGAACATCCTATGTTGTGCCAAAATGCTTGACAAGGTCTTTCTGAATGTAGGATAAGAGGAGAAAAAACTTTGAAAACTTAAAAAACTAGGGAAAATCCATGTGGTTCAGTAAAAATATAATAAGAAAAGCACTGAAAAAGACCTCTTTTTGAGTTCCTGGCTCTGGCACTAAGTGTGGAGTTAGTCAGTTGTCCTGACTCCCCTGAGGCTTGACTTTCCCATCTGTGACCCCCAAAGGATCATTTAGAAAATTAAATGATAAAATGTACATACAGAATGCTATAAAATTACTGTAGTACATAAAACATATCTTGTTTTCTTCCAGTCCTTGGATTCTGGTGGGAGGATAGAGAGACAAGGACAACTCCTTAATCAAAGTGCATAAAAGAAAGAAATCCAAGCAAAGTTCAGCCCTAAATTTCTGAATTTTAGATTACTTTTAATCTTAGTGATTTTAAGCTTGTTGAGTCAAAGTTTCCAAACATAGCTTTGATTCAGAATAATGTTATACAAAATCCAGAACCCTGAGCCCTACTTCTCAATGGAGATGTTGATTCAAAACCGCAGGCGTGGGTTTCCTTATCTTATTATTTAGTTACTCCCATCAATGTTACAGTGCCTGATAATCATCAAAACTTTGAGACTCCAAGGCTGGTTGCTGGGAAATGCTGAGCATATTTACAGTGTCAGATCTTGCACAACAACTTATCTGGGCCAATTTAGGGTAATTTTGTATCTTTCAAATTTGGGTACAGTTAGTTATATACCGGAAAGTTGTAATAAACAGAATAAACTACAAGTTACTGAGAATCTATGAAAATGGCTTAAATGATTTTCTAGCTATCATACTCTAGATGACATGAGTACCATTTCATCTAAATAAGAATGTGAGGAATACTGCTTCCAAAATAGGAGAAAGGAACTAATGTTTGTTGGCAAGATGTTTTGTGCCAGGCACTGTGCTGGGCATTGGATTACGTACTTACTCACATATTGATTATTTCATTTACTTCCCATCAGAATCCTGTTAAGAAGCTACTAATATGACTGTTTTATAGATGAGAAAATAGAGGCTCAGATAAATTGAGTAACTTATAAGAGCACGCGGCCAGTAAATGGTGGAACAGGGACTTTGACTCAAATCTGTCTGGCTCTGAAGTATATGATCTATGCATCATACTATCCTGCCTTTCCTTGTCTTCCAGTACTTGAAGTAGAGCAAGTGGTGCTGTAGAGGCTTTCTGTAATATTTACCATTCTGATGACCTGATCATATTGTATGGAAGTCATAGGCAAAACCACTGGGCTGAATTTCACTGATACTAGTTGCCACAGATGCATCTTGCAGCCCGTGTCACTTCTCCTCACTCCACCTAGGATTTCAGCTGCAGCTGTGGTGGACAGTTCCCAAGCACACTCAGCATTCTGCACCTATGTTGCTCCAGTCTTCTGCCTCAGGGCTTTCTCCAAAGTTACAGGAGCTTGCTGAGCTTGAGTGCAGAGCCAGCATGGAAGTGTCAGGGAGTTAACGCCCCTAAGGACAGCCTTAAACCAGGGGAGGACAAAAGTCAGTGAATAAGTGTCCCAAACTCCTGTCCTTCAGAGGGATAATTCTAAAGCACATCCACATGCTTCTTTCAGAGGTCCCCAGTGGGGTTGAGCCCCAGTGGTCCAGCTCAGTAACACACCCAGTGGTGGCTTTTCCTCCTTCCCTGTCCCAGTCTCTCTCCCACACTTTGCTTCCTGGGATTTTGGTTCTTTTTCCAATTCTAATGACACTATCATATATTTTTCATTTCTTTGAGTAACAGACTGGTCTGAATTGATATGCCTCAGAGTTTCTTATCGGGGCTGAGGAAGAGGCAGAAGGAGAAGAGAGCAGTGTAACATGGACTGAGAACTAGGGCTCCAGTGAGTGTCTTTCCTTCTTGCCCCCTTTCCCACCAGTCTCACGGGTCACAAGCAGAGGTATCAGCAGCAAGGCAGTGGCAGCAAAATGCATTGACCAGAAATCTGAAGACAAAGGCAGGACTGAAATGGTTTCTAAGTACAAGAGAGACCATCACTCTGAGAATACCCCAAAATACTTTAGGGAGGGTAATTCCACAAGTGCCTGAAATTTCTGTTTATCAGATGAGGACTGAAGTGTATTGAAATATGCATATTGATCAGATGTAACCTTTTACTCCAGTGAAATCTGGAAATTTTTGTTTGCCAATCTAGTTCTCAAAATTTTATTCTATTCACCTTTTCCATTGGCTTGCACAATTAGCATGCATTAGGCATATCAGCAAATATGAAGAGTATTGATTTGTAGGAAATTCCAACCAGAAAAACTCCCCTGGATGTATTTGGTTTTGTTTTCTAATTAATGTATAATATAAGGAAATATTGTTAGTGTTTATGTGCTTTTGCTGAGAAATGAAGTAAATAAAGAAATTGTGAATCAAAGATGACATGATAGGAAAGCATTCTTGAGGAAAGTTTACAGTAGCTATTATTGCTACTGAAGTAGGTTTTTTCTTATCTGTTTGTGTATTTTTACACTTACAAAATATGAACGCAGTGTGTAAAACTTAAGAGTTAATTCTCTATCAGAGGTGGGTATAAATGGGGTGATTTTAAAAAACAAGGTGGAAGGATGGCTTGATATAGATATAGATGTGGATATAGCCCTTTACAAAGTACTTTTACATAATTTCTCATTCCACTTTTATATACCTTATGAGATAAATCTTTTATTTCCTGTTTTACAGGTGAAATTCAAAAAAGTTAAATAAAATCTTTAACTCAGCTAGTAAGTGAAAGAGACAGGCCGCCTCCATCTCAAAATTCTGTGTTTGTTTCTCCCTCATCCTGCTGTCTTCTTGTCAGTTCCTGGAATCTGCCTGGACATACATCTAGTACCCATTCTGCCTTATGACCTGCCGCATTTCTCAGAGACCAGGAATTGGTTGCAGCTTCTGGAGTAAGGAAGAAAAACAAATGAGACCCTTGGTCACTGTAGTTTCACACTGACAATAGGATATTTGGTAAATATATCTTGATAAAATTTCATACAGGGAATTTTGAAGTAATGGAATGAAATGTAGATTTGACTAGTGTTACTGCAGGTGACTTTGTGGGTCAATACTACAAACCCGGATTAAGTTAACATAATTTGTCTAGAGCTTCAAAGAAACTATAAAGCCTAGAAACTTCTATGAGCATAATTTGAAATAACTCTAACATTGGCAAACATTTCAAATAGACTTTGATGTTCATCTACTTTCATACACATATACACAATCCCAAATTTTATGTAAAAATATGAATCTTTTAAAATAGGTATATTCAATCAAGTCTGGGCTCTCAAATTTCAGAATAAAAATCTAAATGAAGACTGCTTTCAAATACATGTATATATTTTCTGGCTTTCAAATATATGTACATTCTGGCTTTCAAATATATGTGTATATATACATATATTTTTATATATACACACATACATATGCATGTGTATACACACATAGATATTCTTTTCATTGCTAAAAGATCTTTTTATTGATATTTGCTTCATATTTCATAATTATCTTCACTTCATACAAAATTGTCATTTGTTACATATGGTTCATCTCAAAGAGATTCAGAGAATAAAATTTGCAATAAGAAGCACGAAGAATAATTACAGAAAATGGGTTTAGGCAATCAGAAAATTAAAGTATTCAGTCACAAGGTCACTTGTGAAGGAAGAAAATAAAGAGACATCAGTAAAAAGATATTTTGTTATTGAATTTTAAAGGGAAGTCAGGAGAAAGGAATACAAGAGTTTACATACAGATTGTAGAAGTTTAGACAAGAATTAAGGTGCATTCTGCAGAGATGCTAAGTATATCAAATTGTAAATAATACATCAGGCACATTAGGCTAAGGGTGGAAGGTGGGTGGGGTGGGGAGACCATCATCCAATGGTATTCATGGTATGGTATGGCAATGATATTTAAAACCAGGTGAGATCACCTGGCAGCTCCTATATGTAGAGAAGAGAAGAGATCCCAGATCTGAAACTGGGATATTTGGGAACACTAGCAGAGAAGATGAAGTATTTGGAGAAGTGAGAAAGGAAGGAAAGCAAGCAAAGAGGAAAAACAGACGTGGTTGGAAATCACTCATGTCACATTTGCTGCTGGGCAGTCAAGTAAGATGAGAGCCAAGGACAGACCACAGGTTTGGCCATGAGGAGGTGGCTAGTGACCCAGCACAAGAGAAGATAGCAGCGAGGGGATGGGAACTCTGGAAGTAAAGACAGGAATTCAAATCTTTCTTGCCATTTTGCTATAAAGGGCAACAGAGTGGACATGGGGTCAAAGAATTTTTTAAAGATAGAAGCTTTTATAACATATGTATTTAGTGGATGGTGAAGATCTATTAAAGAGACATTTACAGTCCTTTAAAGAGCTATCACACACCTCTCAGAGGGTTTCTGGCGCAAAATTTGACCAGCACTCCCCCTAATGGCCAGGAGATGAACAAACCCAAGCCTCGGCCGGAGTCCACCACCCCTCCCCAACCCCTGCTCACACATACAGTATGTAATTATCCAGACAATTATATAGGCACTAGGAATATTGGGATGACTGTTTTAATAATCTGTGTATCACTGAATTCTCTTCAGAGAGGTATATTCTAAAGATTTAGAAAGATAACATACCAGGGAAAGGCAATAGAATCAAATTGGTTCTCAAAGTGAGATTCCCAGACCGGCAGTGTCAGCATCACCTGGAAACGTGTTGGCAATCCAAATTCTCAGTCCCTTCCCCAGACCTACTGGATCAGAAGCCCTGGGCCTGGGACCCAGAAATCTGTGTTTTACAAGCTCTCTAGGTGATTCTGATGCACTCTCAACTTTGATTTCACACAAGTGTTTGAGGGAAACTTCAAGTTTTGCCCACGTTTTGAGGAGCAAGAGCTTCATCCAGTTTTTCACTGTCCATCTGTTTTTGAGCCAATTTTCTAGTGTTGTAATAAAAAAATTTATTAAGCAGTTTCAAACCCACTTTCCTCAAGGTTATATTTTATACCATACTCAGTATAAGGGCAAAAAATAGTTGGTGCTTTTGTAGTAAATTTCATTCTATAAGACAATTGTCTTTTTTTTTTTTCTTTTTCTTTTTTGTCCTTTTAGCTTCCCTGATTCCAGGTCTGGAGCAGAGAAAATACAAGTTGAGCTGGAAAAATTGCTGTCAGGAAGCAAAAAAGTACTAAAAGTCTAATGTGATCTAATAAAAAAGACACAACAGCTAGATTAAAGGGGAAACCTTTACATAACACTGGGTGCATCCATGTGAGAAGATTGCACATATGAACTCCCAGTCCTTCTGGAAATAGAAAGGTGCCAGCTGATCTTGCTAGAGGCCTGACAGTTTTAGTTTTGCTTCCCTAATGTAGCTCATACCAGAAAAAGACATTTTCTCTCCTAAATTGACAGGAGACATGCACTCCCTGGTACATAGAACCTCACCCCTCTGCCCCTGCCCCACTTTTATACTTGAGCAGGTGCATCGTTCTAATTCACATTGAGACAAATATTTTTATTTTTATACTGGAAATCTAAATGTATATGTAAGCAAAAAATCTTATATGTGTAACAAAAATAATAAATCTCTAAAATCTCTTAAAAAATAAAATAAAATAAAAGGGACAGCTTTGGCCAAATTTGAGACAACTAAGCATCAAAAAAGAATAATCACAATAATGGATTATATCACATTCAGGAGAAAAATCTATATATACTCACATATGAGTCCATAGCAATACTAAAATAAAGAGAAGACTGACAAGAGGAAACTCTTCTTAACAGAGAATACTGGATTATAAAATAAAAGAAAGGATAGATTTAGAATATTACAATTTTGTACCCAACAATAAAGTAATGGATATAGCAAAGTTCATTAATGACTTCTAAAACAATCAAATCGAAGGTTGTTAGGGAGAGGACATTTATAGAGTCTCAAATTATTGCCACACAGAATATATTTATTAATTACAAATGTAAAAAAAGTTTTTTTTATAAAAGAGAGGTCTGGTGGACACTACCTTGTGTGATCAAATCAATACTTGCAGGTGTGTCATGACTGATGGATTCTACTTAAGCAGATATTTACTGAATCACTGAAGTGAGCAAGATACTCTTCGAGACTTTGGGATACAATAGGGAAAAAAGACACAGTAGGAATTAATTTAGATTGGATAGAGGACTTTCTGAGAAAGTGGCATTTGAAAGCAGAGAGCTAAAGGAGTCTTCCTTGCAAAGCCTGTGGTGGTGGTGGTGTTTGGTGGTAGGCGGTGTCAGGACAAGGTAGACCAGTTAGATGCAAAAGCACATGCAGTGATCCTGAGGCAGAAAGGTAAATGACTCATTGGAAGAACTGAATGGAAACCAATGTACCTAAAAGATACATGTATTAGTTTTCAATTGCTGCTGTAACAAATTACCACAAACTTTGCAGCTACACACAAACTGACTATCTTACAATTCTGTATGACAAAAATCCTGTATGGGTTTCACCAGGCTAATATCAGGTTGTTGAGAGCCAGATTCCTGTTTGGAAGCTCTAGGGGAGAACCTATTTCCTGCTCATTCAAGTTGTTGACAGAACTCAGTTCCTTGCAGTTGTAGGGCTGAGATCCTCCTTGTCATGCTTATTGCCCTCTGAGGGCCATTCCCAGTCCTTATTCCATGGCTCATGATCCCCTTCCTCTGTTTTCAAAGTTGGCAGCAATGGTGGAATCCTTCTCAAGTAGTATCTCTCTCTGACAGCTGGGAAACGTTTTGACTTTAAGGACTAGTTATTATATTGGGCCCACCCAGTTGATCCAGGATTATCTCCCCATCTGAAGGTCTATAACCTTACCCACAAATGAAAATTCCCCTTTTCCATACAAGGTAACATACTCACAGATTCCACAGATTAAGGCATTGATGTCTTTGAGGGCTATGATTCTGTCTACAACAAAAGAAAACGAGGAGAATAGCTCAAGATGAAATACTTTAATCTCCCTGACGGTGCCAGTCAGGTTGCTCATTTTTAATCAAGAAACCTTCAGTAACACACTATTACCTAAAGAATTAGATTTAAACACACAGGCAATGTTATGTAGACTTTCCATGCTGTAGGCAAGATTCTTTATACACCTATTTTCCAGTCACCTTGGACTGTTTACTCAGGATTCTCTAGTAAAGATTTCCATGGTTTCTTGCCTTCATATTTTGTTTTCAGGCTGTCCTTTCTTTCTGGAATGTTCTCTCCATTTCCATCTTTTGGTATTTCATCTATCCTTTGAGGCTCATCTCCTCCATACCCACACTTACACTCATCCTAATATGCACACACATACACACACACAGAAACACACTTCCAGCCCTTTTCAGGATTCTATGATACATGGCTTTCTGTCTTGCATCACAGTATGTTTTCCTTTTCCTATTACATTACTGGTTTCATAAGGGTGGGGACCATGGCAGGAGCAGAAGTACTGGCTGGGTATTTTTTTTTTTTTTTTTACCTCCTTTCGGACTGGTTGGTGCTAGTGCCATACCATGGCTAAATACTTCTAACATCATCCCTGGAAGTGACTACATCTGATATATCTTTGTATTCTCCACAGAGCATGTAAATGTGCCCCCACTCAACCCCACACACAACTAAGTGAATGAATTTTCCTTGATAGATTGTATCTTGTTTGTTTCCAGCTTGTCAAAATCTTTATAAATTTTGATCCTGGCCCCATAATACATTAACCATGACTTCCAGATTTTTCTTATACAACTTCAATGGGATTTCAAATGCTCTACTTTTTTTCTATTTTCTGTGAACACTATACCATATGCTACACACTAATCATATGTTTTCTTTACTCTTCTTCTTTCTCAAAGTAGATAACACACACACACACTAAAAAAGCAAACAAAACAACGAGACCAATTTTGCATTAAACATATGTGCTTAATACCATGCTAGGTTCACTCTTGGCACCAATTTTCCTGAAATGTTATTCTCTTGTGTTGCTCCAGCATGTGCAGATCCTGAAACTTGATATATGTGAGCTTTGAAAATATGAGCTCATCAGAGATCTCTCCATTTTTTCTATGTGCTGCCTTTCCCTTGCATTCTTTTGCTTATTTCTTCCTTCTCTTCCTTATTCTTATTTATTTTGTATTTCCTTTTGCCTTTGGATATTTGAAAATCACAGAGTAAAATAAAGGAGACTATAACCATCGCTTATAATCCAACCACACAGAATAAATTATTATAAGCATTTGAACTATTTGATTCTCTTTTTTTTATGTTAATAGCTTTTTAAATATACATATGTAATATATGAATTTTCCTTGTTTTTCCCTCAAAAAAAGAAACCTGAACATTATTGTTAAAATTATTTTTTATAAAAATTTCACTTCTAATTCTATTTTGTTTGAATCCTTTTGTTTCTTTTGTTGATAGATTAAGATATGTATTCCATTGAAAAATATATTATTGTTTTATATTATCAAATTTTACATGTAAATTATGTCTTACTTACATATTACTGTGAAACTTGCTTTTTTTCTGATCATAACTTATTTTAGATCTATCCGTGTCATTACATGTACTAATTCATCCTTTAAGTGAAAAATGTATTCTGACCCATTTAATTTATCTAATACCCTGTTGGTGGACATTTATTTTGCCTCTAATTTTTTCCATTCTAAACTCGGCTGCAAAATATTTTGGCATCATTTTGTGTACACGAGCTAGTATTGTTCTAGAGAGTGGCATGAATGGTTGGAAGCAATGGCTGAGGAGCCAGAATGTTGCATGTTCAATACTGGTTCTGACAGGTGACCTTGGCCAAGGTTTTCATCTTTTGGCATCTCAATTTCCCCGCCCATTAAATGAGCATAAAAACAGTTCCTACATGGTGAGGTTGTTATGAGAATCAGATGAACTCATGTACAAAAAGGACTTAGAATAGTACCTTTACCGTAGGCATTCTAGACCTATGAGCTATCATTATTGTTGTTTTTGTTGAATGGCTGGGTCAAAGAAGACACATACTCAGATTTAATCGATACTGCCAAATTGTTCTTGAGAGGGGCTGTGACAATGTATATATCCACTTCCTTACAGTCTTTCCAATATTTGATATTGTCAAATGTTTTAAATTTTGTGCTTAAAAGGATAAAAAAAGAAAATCTCTTTATTGTTGTAATTCAAAATTAATACTGAAATTTATTTCCTTTTAAGTGTTTATTGGCTTTTTGCATTTCATCTTCTTTGACTTGTCTATTCATATTTTCTGTTTATTTTTATATTGAGGTATCTTTTTTATTGTTAATAGGAGTTCCTTGTATGAGGGTCTTCAAAATGTTCATGGAAAATATGTATTATGAAAAAAACTATATGCATTGATTTCAAATTTCTTTTGCACCAAAATAAACTCATACTAATTTGTTTTAACATGTCTGAACAGGATCTACTTTGAGGCACTAAGAAGGATAAGACATCAGTTTGAAAAGAGCCCCTATCAGAGCAACATGAATTCTGCTAAAATTGAAGCAAGAACAAACATCAAATTAATGGTGAAGTTTGGGTGAAAGAATGGTGAAATCATTGACACTTTATGATTAGCTTATGAGGACATTACCTCAAATAATTAGCAGTTTACAAATGGATAATTCTTTTTAAGAAGGGATGAGACAATATTGAAGATGATGCAAATAGTAGCAGACCATCCATATCAATTTGCAAGGAAAAAGTTAATCTTGTTTGTGCTCTAATTGAAGAGTTATTAACAGCAGACACAATAACCAATACTGTAAACATCTCAACTGGTTTAGTTTCAACAATTCTGACTGAAAAATTAAGGTTGAGCAAACTTTCCATTGAATGGGTGCCAAAACTGTTGTTCCCATACCAGCTGAAGACCAGAGCAGAGCTTCCAATGGAAATTTTAAGCATTTCTTTGAGGGATTGTAGCAGGAGAGGAAACATGGCTTGACCAGTACTATCCTGAAGACAAAGCATAATCAAAACCATGGATACCAAGAGGTGGGAGTGGTCCAGTCAAAGCAAAAGTGAATAAATCAAGAGCAAAGGTCATGGCAACAGTTTTTTGGGATGCTCAAAGCATTTTGTTTGTTGACTTTCTGAAGGGCCAAAGAATGATAACATGTGTTATTAGGAGAGTGTTTGGAGAAAGTTAGCCGAAGCATTAGCAGAAAATGCCCGGGAAGCCTTTATCAGTGAGTCTTTCTTTCCCATGACAATGCTCTTGCTCATTCCTCTCAACAAATAAGGGCAATTTTATGAGAGTTTTGATGGGAAATCATTAGGCATCCACCTTACAGTCATGATTTGGCTCTTTCTGACTTCTTTTTTTTTCTTAATCTTAAAAAACCTTTAAAGGGCACCCATTTATCTTTAGTTAACAATGTAGAAAGACTACATTGATGTGGTTACGTTCTCAGGACCCTTGATTCTTTAGGAATGGGCTAAATGGCTGGTGTCATCACTTACAAAAGTTTCTTGAACTTGATGGAGCTTATGTTGAGAAATAAAGTTTATATTTTTAGTTTTGTCTTTTAACTCCATTTTTCCATGAACTTTTTGAAGTCCCCTTGTATATTCTGGATTCTAAACTCTAGCCAGTTGTGCATGTTACAGATGTGAGGAGAATCAACATTTTTACAAGATTAGCCATTCCACCCACATACACAGTACATTTCCTATGACTAAGGTATTCTCTCATTTCCTTCAGTGAAGCTATATAAAAATCTCTTAAAAAGATCTTTCTCTTTCTCTCTTTTTTCTTTGTTTTAAATTTTTTGGTCTTAATAAGGGCAACTTTTATGATTGTTTCTAATTTTACTGCATTGAAGTCAGGGAAAGTATTCTGTGTATTAATTCTTTGAAATGGGTCAAGACTTCCTTTGTGAGATCAGTTTTTGTAAATGTTCTGTTTGCTTAAAAATTATGTGTATTTACTGTCATTTGATAGTAGAGTTCAATGAATATATTTATAATATGAAGCTTGTGTTGTTCAGTTCTTTCATATGATTAATGAGTTTTGTCTACTTGATTTATGAGTGTCTGAGAGACACATATTAAAGTCTTCCATTATGTGCATTTTGTCTGTTTTTTTTTTTAAATGCTCTACTTTGCTCTCTTATTGGAGTTTTTCATCATTGTATAGTTAAAAATTCACTTCTTAGAATTTCTTTATTTCTTGAACATTTTAAAATCTGCCATTTTAAAATTTGAATCTACACAGTGTTCTTTTCCTTCACTAATACAAACTTCATATTTACTTGGCCATTCCTGACACCCATACCCCAAGTTTCTATTAATTCCACTTAATCAGACAGATTCTGTTCTTTAGCACTGTGTGCATATCAATAGTTCACTCTATTGTTTGTCTTCTTAACAAACCAAGTAGATATTTAATAAGATGCTCTGCTTTTTCAGAGTTAAAATTTCCTTACGAAATCTATAAACAACATGGAGGAAGCATGGTATTTGGTATATGGGTGAAAAAAAGGAGGAAGATAAATATTTTTTCCTGGAATATTGGCCATCCCCAACTTAACTATAAGTGTTTCAAGATTTCAATTATAAATTGATTATCTGGAATTTAGAGGACACTTGTTCTCCCAAGCCATAAATAAATTATTTGCCCAGCTATTTTCAATGAATAATTATGAAGCCACTTTCCTCGGCATTATTACTTTTTCACTGGCACCTATTTTCCTGGATATTATTCTTTCATTTCTCGTAACTTGTTCAGAGATTGGTAATGATGAATTCATTTTAAAGCTCTATTAGGTTGCAGAGTTCATAAACAGCACATTATCCCTCATTTAACTGCCTCTGCCCTTGCTAGAAACCTACTGTTTCTACATGACCAAAATCTAGGACATCATATCTGCCTCTTTAATACCAACAAAATAGTTAGCTGTTCATTTCCCATCCTTCTCTGTCTATTGAAGGAAGCAGAAGCTGAAGCCTAAAGATGTAGATAATATGAGAAAGAAGGGCAATCACATTCAATTAGAATCTCCAAATAAAATATTTCCTGTGCTAACTAGTCTTTCAGCTTCATGTAGAGAAAGTCAAAGACTTTAGAGATATATTTAAAGATTTTTTGACACAGTCAATTAACTCCAGATGAATTAGACGTAGTAAGTAGTAATTGTTGACTTTAGGTGGTGTGAGTGGTGTTTTTGTACATACAGGAACCAGCTTTGGAAGGCAATGTCCTGTATGTTAGGTTAGATCTCCACACCGATGTCTCTGTAAGTGTTCCATGGCATCATTAGGCAGCATGACTGACTTTTTTTTTTTTTTTTTACAAGAGGTACAAATTTCCTTTTCTTCTAAGACACCAGTTAGATTGGGTGAGGGCTCACCCTAACACCCTCATTTCAGCTTTGTCATCTCTTCAAAGGTTCTATCTCCAAATACAGTCACATTCTGAGGTACTAGGAATTAGGGCTTCAACGAATAAATTAGGGTGGGACACAATTCATCCCACAACAGTGACTTTAAGAAATGATAGCAGAATGGCTTCACAAGGAGCCATGAGGAATAAAGAAGAGCGGAGGTCATGTCACCATGTCCAATGCTTGCCTCAGGTCTGCACACCTGCTCTGGCCCTCCGTGAGTGCTGCAGCTCGTGAACTTGTCCTGCCGCAACACTAACCTCCTGACTCTTGCCCATTGCTGACTTTGCATTTGGTTGGAGTCCACACTGGAAACCAGGTTGATCTCTATGGCTACTGCCTCTCAGACACTCCTTTTGTCAGCTCCAGTCTTGAGGCTGCAGTCCCAGCCTTCCTGGCTCTGATGCCTCATGTTTCCCTGTTGGCCAACCAAGGCCTTAAATTTCTGCTTGCAACCTAGTCCCTTCCAGCAATATGTACTTTTTCTTGCTTCTCCTGAAAACACTACATGGAATTCAACTCATTTCTCATTGTCCCCTTCCCTCTTCCACCTCATTTGCAGAATGAAGGTACGCTTCCTGTTCTAGCTGCCCGAGAGAGATGTGGGAATTCATGAGCTATTTTTACATGAAGAAACTCTGAAAAGAACCAGATTCATGTTGTACAATTGAAAGTCATTGCTTTAATTAACTTTAATGTAATTGGTTTTTTCTTTTAATTTAGGAACTTTAGCGGTTTAAGGAGTTCTAGGGCTGTAAACCCTTCCAGTCAGCCTTCTCATTCAGGAAACAGCTAAAGACAGCAAAAGATGAAACTAAGTCTAGGATGATTATGTGTCTGTTGTCTTGTTTTATTCACTAGACTTTCAAGGTGCAGAACTCTTTGTCCCTAAGGCAATGAACATGAGTAACTATAGTTTGCCTTTTAATTTTCTAAACTCTCTGTTTCATAATGAAGGATGACAATTTGCTGAAGAAAGAGAGTATAAAACATCAATATTTCCAATTATAAAATAAGCTTTACTCATGCTACAGTAAGCTGTTGACTGGAGAAATCTGATGGAGCAAGAGGACATGTGTGCCTGTGATTAGATCATGTGTATGTGTGTATTAATGTGTGTGTGTGTTTATCTCATGGCATAGTTGTCAGAATTAAAATAAATTATTTATCCCTTTACACCTGTGCTGTTTAAATATTCTAGTAATAGATACTTTTATATATACTATAAGATGAGACTACTAAATCAGAATAGATATTCTGGGGGGCACAGATAACAGTGGAAAATACCCACTGGTGGCTAAATAGATAAAAATAAAATTGTTTCATTTTGTGAGACTTATTCTATAGGCAAAATAGAATAGTTATTAAAGTATCCAGCAGTTAGGCCACTTCCAAAGTGAAAAAGCGAATAAATGGTGAATTATTCTCAGATGAATCAAACCTTCAGTCTATAAGAAAGACCTAATCTAAAACCTGTGCTTAGTCTCACCTTTCAAGAAAGATGCAATGAAAGTTCTGATGATGCAATAAAAGATAGTTTGGAACATTTAGTCTTCTTGGCAAAACAAAACTGATAAGGATATACTTTTCATCTGAAAGATGGATGTTGATTCTCAAGAAATACTGAAAGTTTCTACAGAAGTGGAATGATAATTTCTTGCGTTGTGATAATAATTTGGGAATTGAACACTCGAGAGTTTGGCCATCAAACTCTAAAGAAACATACTTCTCCTATACCATAAATTTTGATAGTTGGTAATAGTTGCTAGAGGTGATTCACAGTGAAATATTGACATAAGAATAAAGATGACAAAGGTAAATTGTGGGAAAAAGATTTAAATTAGTTATTTGTCCTAGTGGTGATATTGGTTCATTAATTTCAAACATAGTTTCTCTTTTTAAATATATAACTTTTTAAAACAAATACATCAGATCTTAATTTTTCCTACAGGTGCCCTCTCCTCCAGTGAGAATGTGATTTCCTTTATCCCAGTGTCTGTTGCATGAAGGAACAAGCTTAAGAGTCTATAGGTTCACTGCAGGGAGAGGAAGAGAAACTCTCTAGAAGTAGCACTGAGAGCTGAGAGTACTGGTATGGCCTCCTGCCCCATGGTGTTTGGGAGATGCCACCTACAAGAAGCCTGCAGTAGAAGCTGTGTCCTTGGGAGTGAAGGGAAGAGGGGGAGAAAAAAATCTAGCTGGAGCATTGTTTTCTAAGGCATGGTAAATAGCACAAGTCATTCTGAGATGAATGTCTTTAAAGGATACACAGGCAAATGGTTTCATATTAATAGTTATATATTTTCATTGATGTCTTTATATGTAGATATATAATTTAATACATACAATTAATACCTCAAGCCTACTGCTCAGGAAAAAGCTAAAGAAAAATTAAAAATTTTAAGATAAATTGTTTTATTCATAACCTCCCAAAACTGAAACAATCTGAATGTCTGTTCATTGATGAATGGATTTAAAAACTGTGGTATATCCATCTGTACAGTGGAATACTACTCAGTAATAAGAAGGAAGGAAGTATTGATAACATACAATATGGGTGAGTCTCAAAGCTTTATCCTATGTAAAAGAAGCTTGAATGGAAAGACTGAATACTGTGTGCTTCCATTTGTATGACATTTTGGAAAAGGCAAACCTATTGGAAAGAAATCAAATCAGTGGTTGCCAGGAGTCGGCAGTAGGGGTAGGGTAGAGGTTGACTGCAAAAAGACATGAGCAAAGTTTTGGGGGTGAGATAAATATTCCGTAAGTCAATTGTGGTAGTAGTTACATGAGTGTGTATGTTTTTTTCATGATACATAGAACTGTACCTCTAAAAAGGATGAATTTTAGTGTATATAAACAATACCTCAAAAAAACTGATTTAAAAAAACTGTATTTAAGAACAACCATAAATTCATGTTCATGGGTAAGTTTCCACGCAGAGCTCTGAATCTTTGAATATGACCAATTGACAGAGTGTTCTTGTCCCTCCTGAGTGGTTTGACCTTGGAGCATTTTGACCCTATTTTTCTCTACCGGAGATTGGATGAGTCCCTTGTACATGTACAGCTCTGGACACCAAGCCTTAAAGGGTCTCTGGAGAGCATTTACAAATGCAAACACTGCAATGTGTGAGAAGAGGGTGATCTCACAGAGTGAAAGAAGAAAACTTTTTCCTCTTCTGCCCCCAACTCAATTATTCTTTTATACCTGTTCTGTAAACCTCCTGTCCTTGGGCCAATCCGTAAATTTTTCTGAGCATTGTTACACAACACAAAGACTCTCTGTCCCCCATAGCCTAAAAAGCAGTGTTCGATAATTAAAGGGACCAATATGGTTTAATTACCAAAACTCCAAACTTGCTTCAAAGGGAAAGCTTTCTTCTTTGCCATCTTGGTGCTGCTTCCGGCTGGAAAATCTACAGCAGGAGAGAGGGCAAGACGGGCCTTCCTATCCTCTCCCCAGCTGCTGGCATGTCTCTTCTCTTTCTAGCCCCCACCATGCTGCTTTTGACTCCTCTCAGGTTTTGGTGGAATGGCATGGTGAGTGGAGGGGAGGAATGGGAAGAAAGGTCATATCCGACCGACATAAGTGAAATCTGACCACATTACCCTGTGTGTTTGACAGATTCCTGGTGAGAGGTGTTTTCATTGATGGGTGTTTTCAAGTGTTTCCCTAAGTTCCCTCAGAAAGGAAGATGTGACATGACTGCAGCTTCCTTAATGAGAGCAAGGTCCCTTCTCTAATGCTGAACCCTGGTTTGTGCTTCTAATAGCACAACCATCTCTTTCTCCCCAGCCCTCCCATGGAAGCTAAGGGAGGAAAAATTATCTCTCATCCCATTTGGCTCAACCTGTTTATACTGTTGAGAAAGGTGAGGACTAAGGATGGATGAACTAGTTTTAAAATAACCTATTATGTCTTAAGTAGCCCCTTACTTTTGAGACGTAAGTACTCAACACCTGCTGCTTCACTCCCTTCATTAAACTGTAACTCTTTCTTTCAGTTTCTCAGCTGAACTTGAGACAGAAAGAGTCCTATTTTAACACCAAAAAATGGCATGTGGATGTAGCAAAAATCATGGAGGTGGGATACAAATGACCAGAGATTGAAAAACAATCAGGTTAAGAAGCCAGAAGAAACTTCACAGGAAGCCTTTGAGAATTTGTTTCCAAAGCACTCAGGGGAAAGGTCTGGGCAGAGGTTAGTAACGAGATGCAGAATGGCAAGAAGAAAATGGGCAGAGCAGTAAGGGGCTGAGGAGGAGCCCAGCGGCCTGACCAGTCTGCTGTGTGGATCAGCTTTTGAAAGGAGGGAAAGCACTTTGGGGCGAAGAGGGGAGAGCAGCACCAGAGAACACAGGACTTCGATCTTGCCATAGGACTGCCTACGTTTGCCTCATGCTATGGGCAGTGCTTGGCAGCAGGAGATACTTGCATTTTGCTCTAGTGACAGAGGGGGCAATGGAGGAAGGTAAATAATGAGGTCAAAATGATTTTCAGGTCACAGATGTGTTTGGAAGACTGGCATTTTTAGATGATTTGCAAATCTTGCTTAAAGCCCTCATCTTTTGAAACCCAGTAAAGAAATCAGTCCAAGCATGCCTTGAGAGAAGTGGTGGTGCCCATCCCTTAAATCCCTTTAGGTTGGACTGAGCAGAATAACTGAGGCACCATCTTGGCGAGAAGAGGGATGGACCAACCCAAGAGGTCTTTTCCTCTTTTAATTCCCGTGATTAAAGTGCTCTTGCTTCCTTACTCTTGTATTTTCTAACAATTTTGAAAATCTCTGCTAGTGGAAAAACATTTTATGGGGAGATTGAAAGTAATTACAGTGTGGTTTTTTGGCCTAGAATATATAATCAATTTCATTTATTTCCTAAGTAAAACATTCACTGCATGTTCAGTCTTTGAAAGACAACTTGATTATCTGTTCCACAGAGCAAGTCAGGAGATATCATTCTCAGTCCTCAATCATAACTTCCTATTATGAAATGTTTATGCCCTAAATATTTTCATATTGAACAGGGGTCTGATTAGCACATAACATTTAATGTGTGTGTTTCTTGAAAAACAATTTGAATAGGCAGCATGTAATGCCATTGGAAGTAAATTGCTGTATTTAGCACCTTTGCTTTAAAATTTTTTTCTCTTCTAGAGGTATATAATGTCCTGAACATTTTAAATAAAGTGTATTGTTCCACACTTTAAAATCAAATTATAAATGCTCTTTGAAGGCAGATTAAATAACTTCTCACTTACAGTTAATGTCATGGTACTCTTGATAAAAAGACAGGGGGCTAGGGATGGGAAATAAAAATGTATACTCCTGTCTGAAAACACACTTTAAATTAACTTTATACTAAAATACAAAACAAAGCAAAAAAGCCACAAAACTCACCCCCCCCCCAAGTTTTGTACATATTAAAGTCCTTTTGTAAAAGTATAAAGAAAGACTTCTAACTAAATTGAATAAAATGTACATGACCTACCTTTTCTCAGGCCTCTTCAGTTCTGGGTTGACACTGGATTAGTAGTGACAGTTATCAAACCCCAAATCTCTGGGACTACCCCTGCCAGCAAAACTAATGGAACACCAGTTTTCATATCCCTTACTTCTGATTAAAAGATGCTCATGAAAGGTCATGAAACTTCCAGTGACCCTTCTATCCCATTCAGCATCTTTGTGCAAATTAGGAGGACCCTTCTTCCAGGCAGATGTAAACTGGCTTGAAAAATGGAGCTAGGGCTGGATTCCAGGCCTGCTCTGATCTCCTTGGCTGGATATCCTTGTCCAGCGAATAACTGGCCCAACTCTATGTAGCAATCCTGCTAATTTACCTCTTCTTTCAATTGGAGGCATCCAGTGTACCCTCTATCTCACTTACACCTGTCTCCTTACTGCTGAGTGAACCTGGATGGTGAGGCGACTTCTCCTGTAAAACCTCTTCCTGCTGTCTCCTACTGTGGTCATCACAGCTGCTCTTCTAGTCGATGTTAACAAGGTCCACACTGAAAGTATGGAAGAAAAAGTCCCCTACAACTCATATGATAGGCATTTTCAAGCCTACACACCAGAGTAAACCTACATCCTGAAGACCTAGTAGAAGTAGTACCCACTTCAAGGGACATAGCTCTTTTGGGGGATCAGTGCATTTGTTTTGTAAGAGACTTGCTAACCTGTCTTTCAAAATGGCTGTATCATTCTGAATTCCCACAAGCAATGAAGGAGAGTTCCCATTGCTCCACATCATGACCAACATTTGATGTGGTTAGTGTTTTGGATTTTGGCCATTCTAGTAGGTGTTTAATTGTATCTCCGTGTTGTTTTGATTTGCTATTTCCTAATGACATATGATGTTGAACATCTTTTCATATGCTTATTTGCCATATATATATATCTTCTTTGATGAGGTGTCTGTTCAAGTCTTTCACCCATTTTTTCCAAATTGGGTTGTTCATGTTCTTATTGTTGAGTTTTAAGATTTTTTTTTGTATATTTTAGATTGCAATCCTTTATCAAATGTGTCTTTTGTAAATATTTCCCCCCTGTCTGTAGCTTATCTTTTCACTCTCTTGACTAGTGCATTTTGTATAGCTCTGTCTCCTTAAGGAATGGACCTATGTTCTTTAGGGCCAAATCGAAAATCTGAGTGAATACAGCTGTTTAACTCAACTCTGTCTGCTTGTATACTCCACATGGGAAGCTAATGGATTTTCCTTCCCTCTCGGTAGCTTGAGGATCTTAGTCCTAGGAATTAGGAATCTCCACTTGTCCAGTCATTATCTCTTCCAGGAAGTTCACGAGGTTCTCAGGCAAAGAGAACCTCCTTCTTCCTTGTATACCAGATGTCAGGACATTCCCAAAGACATCAAAATTGATGCAAAAATGTAGGCTAGCCCTCTACTTAAGGACCTGCCCTGTATACTTTGGTTTAGAAGCAAAACAAACAAAACTGTATAAGACAAGAATATACATTAGCCAGTCATGAAGTGAGGCCACGCTAGACTTGAAGAACAAGGTAAAATCGCCTCCATCCTCCAACTGTGTGGCTTGAATTAATCCAATGGTCTCCAATAGTATTTTATTAATTCCTAGGGCTTATGTTCTCATGGCCCCTCTACCCTCCGACTTCTGGGTCTAGTGTGTTCTGTGTGCTGTGTGTTTTTCTCCATATCAACCTACACGTGAAAATCAACATTTTCACTGGTTTCCAGGCCAAAAATAAAGCTTCTCATATAAAGGTTTTCATTTTTGCTGTTACATTTTTAATTTCCCAGAGTCTTATTTGTTCTCTGAATTTTCTCTTTTTTCCCCCAGCATTTTAAATCAGATTCTTAGGTTAATGCATATTTTCTTATTTCTCGGATAATATTAATGATAGTTGTTTTCATTTGTTTTACACCCTTGCCTCTCTGCTCATTTTCAAATGTTAATATTTAAAAGCAAATCGAAGGTTGTGTGGTTATTCTCCATGTGTCTCTCCAGACCCATTCTCTACCCCCTCAATGCCCCACAGGCTGATGGCTATGGACCACATCATCTGAATCCTTAGGTCTCTGGCTTCCTTAGGTTCGACCAGTGGAGGTACTGGCAGGAGATCAAAACATAGCAAGTGAGGGAGATGGGGTCATCCATTCTCAATCACTCTCTGCCCAGCCCTTGTTCAAGCAGTGGCTTTGTTTCCCCATTGCAGGGTTTCTTATCCTCAGCACTATTGATATTTGGAGCCAGAAAGTTCTCTGTTGTAGGGTCTGTGTTATGCATTGTAGGATATTTACTGGCATCCCTGGCCTGTATCTTCTAGATTCTGGTAGCACTCCTACCTTCCCAATGTCTCAAAAACCGAAAGTGTTTTCAGACACTGCCAGTATCCCCTGTGGGGAAAATTGCCCCTGATTGAGAGCCACTATTCTATTGCTGCAACTGGAAAAGCCCCTCTTCCATAGCTACAGCTCTGACTGGACTCTGGCAATACCATTCTCTCCCTTTGCCCTTTTAGATCTTTTCATTTGTGCTTATCCCCAGGTTGGTCGCCATTCTTTTCTGATTCCTTTGTACCTTGTCACTCCTCTATAAAAAATCCCTTCATTAAAATCTATTCAGTGAATTTTTTTTAGCATGTGTTACCTGTTTTCTGCTGAGATCTCATTGCTCCAGAAGTTCTGTGCATATGGGTTTGTCGTGTTGAGTATGGTCTTCGCTGGAGGGTGATCTAGATGAACTGTTGCCTTGGAAACTCACATCTCAGTACCTTTAGGCATTTTTGATGGGTTGGTCAGGATCCTCAGACACTTTTCTAATCTCCTGCTTGGAGAATATATGCTTGGCTGCGGTATTCTGGGAGCCTAGAGGGAGGAGAAGTCTAAAGGTCTCAATACTCAGTATGGAACCTTTCACTCAATCTTCATTTATCTATACTATCCTCACAGTGAACTGTACCTGGTGTTTTCAAGTCCACAGACCCTCTGTTTTCACTCTCATCAGAGAACAAAATTTAAGTCTTTTCCCCCCGTTTTATTTTTAAACTTTAGTCCTATTATTAGGCACACTTCCAGAGATACCTGGTATTACCAGTTCTGTCTAGTTCCTTTAGGTCTTTGTTTAGAGACCTTTTTCTCTAAGAGCTTTTTCTGACCATCTAGGATGGTGCCAAACACATACCACCTTTGCCATCAGAACATTCTCTGCCTACCCTTTCTGTGTGTTCTTTCCTGTCCTCCCAGACCAGCATTGCATTTTAAAACATAGGAGTGTGTCAAATTTCTCAAGCGACTAGGAAGAAAAATAAATGAGAATTACCTCTCTACGTAGCACTTAGAACAGTGTATTGTTTTGGCCCTTTTATTCTGTCTCCTTCAATAAACTGGGCCTCCTTGAGAACAGGGACCATGGACTGGTCACCACTGGATCCTCAGAGTTTAGCACAGTGCCTGTCCCATAAATATATGTGAATGGTTGGATGCTTAGTTATTACTGACTTCATGCTAATTACTCACTCATTAGCTTGCAGCTGGTTCTGATTAGATGATAAATCTTCCCCAAAAGTCAGATTTTTTGTGAGCTGATCTGATGAGTTAGGGTCAGAATGAAGGAGAACATCTTACACATCCAAGCCCAGAGTCAGGTGCATCCCCAGAGGTCGAAGCCATCTTTTTTGAGTCCGTCACCTTTCTCCTTCATCTGGGAATTGATCCATGTGTTGAGACAATTGCTTCAGTATTTGGATCAACGACTGAGAAAAGAAAGTTGACATAACAGGTAATGAAAGAAAGTGGTAATTTACGACAAATATCATCCCATTTTTGCTCAGTTTTTCTAATGAGCAATTATAATAAACCAGTTTTGAGACAGTTTCGTGTGTCTTGATAGTTAAGGGCAAATCAAGGCCTACATAGATTGTATCTGATTTTCCTATGAATTGCCGTCAATCAGATGAGCAGGAAAGATTTGTCAGTTGGTGTCCCCAAAGTGTGAGAAAAGAAGTCTGGAAGTCAGGACTTACTCAACCTAAACCTACATTCCAGTTGACTCTCCTAGGTGGAAAGTGGTATTTTTAGCACTCAATCAATGCAACTGACTCCAGAAAAAGGGGCTTGAAGACTTTTATATAAGGTACCCCCACTAGATACCATTTGTCAAGGAGCTTTCCCCCCATTTGTAGCCTTGGGGCCGAGGTCACATATCACCTTCCAGACTGCAGATTTCTTAAAGCCGTTACCTAAAACAAATCATTTTTCAAGTGGAAGATTTGACCCTCTGCTTTCTAACATTGGAAATTTTGTGCTTATGCCACATATAAACCTGGCCCCAATTCTTGTCCTCCCACCCTCTGACCCCATCCAGGGCAATCTCATGCACGTTGCAGGCAAGACACAGGGAGTTCTCTTCCTGCAGATGCCGCTCTGTGATGTCTTGCTGGTACTCTGCTGAAAATGGCTGTGCTTCAGCCTCTTCGATGACATTTCTGTCACTGTATCTGTGGGAACATATGCTAGGGCCTTCCAGAGAGAAGACGAAGAGAAAACATCTTGTGTTCAAAATATAATCTTCTCATCCATGTTGGAGATTTCCCGGACAGGTAGTCTGTCCATTCGTGGGATATTTATCTTCCACTCTCACATGCCATTCCTGCCACAGTCACGAAGCCTGTTGTGAATCTTCTGTGTGGGTTCTCCTCATTGCCCTGCTCCATATCTCATCTGAGTCACTTGTATTTCTTATCTTCCATACCAGCTGTTACTGTACACTTGCTGCCTCCTGAGAGAAACACAGCAACACAGCCAGCTCAAGTTTGCTGTTTCTCTGGTTGTGACACCTGCCGTAATGTGAGCTCCATGTGGCTTCTCCCTCTGCTCTGCCTCATCTGAGCAGAACAAGCTGGCAGACAAGGGTCCCGCAGACCGCACAGCTGGCAAAACCCATTTCAGGGACATCAATCTCTTTGAAGGCTTGGGTATGAATTTAAAATGAAAGAAATTAATAAATGTAATTGTCCTTGGCCATTGATTCTCTGAAAGTTACAGAAAAATAAAGGAAGAAAATTAAGGAACTTATTTTAACTAAAAATGACCAAGACCTACAACAAATATTTTTTGAATCTTATTTCAGCATTTTTTACTCCAGGAGAGGATGGCAAAACAATCTTTCCACAGCCAGAAAACTCCCCCAGATATTTGAACTTAATTTATTTGCAAAAAGATTGGGATTCACCATCTGAACAGTATAAGAAGTAAGCCTGGAATTGTCAGAGTACAAATCAGGTACAAGCTCATTTACAGGCAATCACTGCCCAACTCTCCACTTTCAGAGCAAAGCTTTGCAAACTGGATAAAGAGCTGAAGACCAGCATCCTCCAGATTTACTAAAATTGAGACTCTTTAATGGGCTAAACGCTACTAAATCCCTCTAATCCCTAGAGTTTACTTCACACCAAGAACATGTAAGCATTGCTCTTTGTCCTGACAACTCGGAGAGGCAGGTTAAATTACCAATGAGAATACAAGAAATGTATCCCTGGAGAAGTAGGAAATTTAATTTTAGCCCTTCATCAATGAAAACAACATATCAAAAGGGAAACTTTTTGCAATTCAGGAATAAATGTAAAAAATAGACCTTATTTTTAAAAGGTGATCCAGTTTATTAATTGTGCTGTTAACGTTCTCTTATTCTCAAAGTGTTCTTATGTCAAATGCCACCCCCACAGCCAAGTGAAAGTAACTGCTAGTGGCAGCCGCATAGAATCCCTTCTGAGCTGCAAGCCATGGCACTTGGTTGCAATAAGCAAGATAAGCCACCTCTTCCTGCCCAACATGAATGTTGGTAATCCTCAGAGCAGTTTATCAATAATCCTCCGTTTCTCTGAGCGTGGTGCTGGGAATTCGTGATTGATTGACTCTCTCCCCTGCTCTTGTTATTGCAAAAGGACAGGTGTGATTGTCATGTTTATTATCCTGGAAAGGGAAAGGTCCTAGCCAAGCATCATGCTGGAAAAAAGCACTGGTTCCCATGGAATTAAAATAGTCCCAAAGGAAAACCAGCACTTGAACTTAATGACAAGACCAATGTTTTGTGGTTTTCATTCCCCTTTGGTTGTATATTCCTGGAATTCTTTAACAGAGAGTCAGGAAACTCAGTGCATTTGGCCAATGTTATTTCTCTCAGATAGAAGAAGAGACAGCTGGAAGGCAGCCGACATTGATATCACCAGTGTTGTAGGCTGAGTACTGTCGCAAAAGTACTCACAAGAAAAGGATTCATATTATCCCCTTTGCTAGAATTCCCTGGTTATCCCTCCTTCTCTGGAAAGCTTATGTATTTTTCTCAAGTATCAAGAATTTTTACACATGGAATTTTTAAGTTACTGCATTTTGTTGCTATAAATATGTCTCTGTCCAAGTCAGCAGGACATAAGGGTCATGGTGAGTCCATACAGCAGTGATTGGGAGGGCAGGCCCCGAAGCCCACCTCTCTGTCTCAAAACAATTTTTTCTCTAAAGATCCATGTCTTCCACATTTTTCTCCATCTTAGAAAATGGTACCCCACCCATTAAGCTGTTCAGACTAGATGTCAAGGAGTCACCCTTGAATTTTCTACCATTCACACTCCCTAGCCAGCCTGTAGTCAACTGTGTCAACTCTACCTCCACAGCACATGTGACATCTCCCCGTGGTGCTTGCATCTCAGCCAGTGGCGGTTGCATTTCATCGCTGTTGCTCCTCTGAGCTCCTCCACCACTGCCGGAGTCCAGGCTCTGTTACCTCTGGCTGGTCTATGCAGGAGCCACCCTCACATGTCTCCCTGCTTCTACTCCTGCTTCCTGCAAGCTAGTCACCATAAAACAGCCTGGACGACAGTTTGAAAATGGAAATCCTGTTGCCATTGACTCACTGAAAATTCATGTCAAGCCCTTCACCGTGGCCCTTTCCTCCTCTTTAACTTTATCTTGCTCACAGCAGCCTTCCTCTTGTTTCCGGAGCACACAGGGGTTGTTCCCTTCTATGGCCTTTGCACATGTGTTTCCCTCTGCTTTGAACTTTGTTTCCTTAGACCCCATGTGTCATTGCTTAATTCTGGTCTCAGTTCAACCACCATCTTCTAAGAGAAGCCTCTCCTGACTACCCCTCTAAAGTAGAGCATCACAATTTCACTTGCTTTATTTGCTTCATGGTATTTATCAGAATCTAAATTTACCTTGTTTACTTATCCATTACCTACTGTCTGCTCCCCCAGTGGACGCTGGTGCTCCATGAGAACAGTGACCAACTCAGCATTGTTCAAAGTGTTTCTCTGAGAGTCCAGAACAGTGCCTGGAGGCTCTCAGTAAACAGTTGTTAAATAAGTAGATAGAAAGTGGTTCAGAGGCAAGAAGTACTTAATAAATATGAGTTGATTTTATGATGATTAAAAAACCAAATCTTTCACCATGGTCATTTGTGTTGATGAAATTTTTAATTTAAAATTGATGTGCATTTTTTTCTGACAATAATGTTAGTGGTTTGAGGAAAGGGTAGGCAAGGCAAAGTCCATTGAGAAGGGTGGAGCCTTTGCAGCATGTCCCAAAGGCTCCAGTGTCTCTGTTTCACAAAGAGCATTTTAACAGGACCTGTCACTTGAGAAACAGGGCCTGGGTGTGGGCAGTATGCATCAGTCTTGGGAGGGGTCAGACCAGAAGTCTGGGCAGGGTTGGCCTAAGTTTTAGGAGCAATAACCATCAGCTTTACCATCTACAACTGTTCATCTGGATGAGTAATTCATTGGTAGGCATCTATCTTCTCGGCTACCAGCACAAGGTTTTTTCTAATACTGGAAACTCAAGCCACTTAAATGCCCCTTGGAATTCTCTCTTAACCTTGGTTCTTGAGTCTTGGAGGCAATTCAAGGAGTTCTTGTTAAGTTGTTTGCCAGACAAGCATTATGTCAGCTTTGCTCCTGACCACCACCTCATTTCCCTGTAAGTGCAGGTAACACTCTGACCAAGGCTCCTTCTTGTACTGCCGCCCCTTGAGGGATAGGTTTTCTCTCTTGAACTTCATTTTCCCAGTGTGGGGGAGGATACCCAGTCCCACTGTTGGACACTCCAGGCCAGGCTTTGTGCACCTTCACGAGCCCTATTATTTGGGCTGGCCAGCTTGGATACATCTCTAGGATCGTGGACTGAGCCTCGTCTTTCGCTCAGTGGTGCTTACATCTCTCCTATGCTGCGCCTGGCCCAGCACTGGTGTCCAATAATGGCTGCCATTTGGGGAGCAACTCTTATGCCACACACTGCACGATGTGCTTTTTGTGTCATCATTAATCCTGCAAACAACATTCCAAGCTGGTCATTACCCTTGCCTTTGTTACAAAGGGTCCCAGCCCCGCTCCCTTTTTTCTGGCATTTGCTAAGTTTCCCCAATTCTCTCTCCTTAGATTTAGTCCTTACCCTTCCCTGCCAGAAAGCATTGTACCTCGAAGCCTTACTTGGAGACCCTGGAAATTTGGCGTTTTAAAAAATCTGGTGAGGAAGGAATCATTAACCACTTTTTCCAAAAAATATAAAATGAGGCTTAGTTTTCAGGTTAACCATTCATTAACTTCTATCCTTGGTTCACTTAAAAAAAAATGACCTGTATTACATCAAATATATAATTGTCTTTTCATTATAGAGAAGACAAGAAAATTGAACCCCTTAAAACTACTATTATCCATTTTGTTTACACATTTCCAGATTTTTCTCTATACATATAGAATTGAGATTTTAATATCTCAGTAATATGGCATGTTGTAATGGAATATAATTATATTTTTTAGGTCCTTCCCTGTAAATTTAAAGATTTCAAACAGAGTCACATAGGAACAGGAGGAGGAGAAAGGATTCAAATATTTGTCTGCTGCTTTTAATTCCCTTGGTATTTGCACTGCATCATACAACAATGAGGAAAGAGGCAAACAGGAGGCAAACTCTCCAGTGATGTCTGTAATTTAGCATTTGTGAACAGATGACTTACATTCATGTATACATCTCACTTAATCTCTACAAACTATCTTCACAATATGTACCATTATCTCTATTTTCACATGGTAGAAATGAGAGACTCCTTTTATCTCAAAAATTTTTGTGAACCATTTTCTAAATTTATTTAAGCCCCAAAATACAACATGGTATAGATAGGTTACTGTCTTGCTTGCGAGAAAATACAGAATGGACAATGAAATCTGGTTTTTTGCATTAACTGTGTTTTCTTTCTTCTTTTTTTTTTTTTAAAGATGACCGGTAAGGGGATCTTGACCCTTGACTTGGTGTTGTTAGCACCACACTCAGCCAGTGAGCTAACCGGCCATCCCTGTATAGGATCCAAACCCGTGGCCTTAGTGTTAACGAGCACTGCACTCTCCTGAGTGAGCCACAGGCTGGCCCTAGACGTGTCTTCAAATCCTGACTGTCATTTCCTGGTGCTGTGATCTTGTATGAGTTACTTTTCTTTTCTGAATCTCATTTCTACCATGTGAAAATGGAGATAATGGTATCTATCACGAAGATAGTTTATAGAGATTAAGTAAGATGTATACATGAGGTATCTGGCAGACTGCTGGACACATGGGAGGCTTCCACTGAAAAACAACTATTATTTTTATATAATTCCATTTATTTCAAATTAAGATAAAGAACAAATCTAACATTAAATGTGGCATTAGACTGTACAATCATTCAAGTACTTAACTCTAAATTCTGGATATGTTCAAGGTAAATTTCTTGGATATAAAGAAAAGCAGCATTAACTTGTCCACTTTCTCCAGTTATCACATCCTAATTCTTATCAAAGTTAGCCATGGAAATATTCCTTGGAGACAGGGCTTTAAACCAAGCTTTCTTAGTAAGCAAAGTTGATATTTGCATTAAGAAGTTAAATTCAATGGTTCTTCATAAATAGAGAAGCAATTTGAGTGAAAAAATGGAACAGAGAATTGAACACTGTTAATTGTTTTATTTGGAAACTTTTCCCGATAGATTTTTTTGTATGACTGCTACATCAAATTATGTTTACGGTACAAAGCTTGTCTCTTTGTATAGTTAGAAATCTTAGTGACCTAGCCAGTAACCCTGAGTCAATGAGACCTTGCTGAAAAAGGTTATAATTTACAATACATGTAATTCTAACCTGTCTTTAGAATATAAGATTAATATTCAGTGACAGGGAATGCCTATTGTAAGAATTGCACCTTACCAATTCCAAAGATAGAGAAATCCATTTTAAAAGAATTGTAAGAAAACAGATTTAGAATATTTCTTAGCACCTGTTGTGCTTGAGTAGTTCATTCATTCATTCAATTTAAAAATATTTGTACAAATATAGTACATGTGTATGTATAAATGTTAATAAATATAGTGTATATATGTATACACATGCACATAAAAATAAAACATGTTTCAACCATCAAGGAGCTTGCAAGCTACTGAAAGACAAATGTACAAAAAAACGATTAAAATAAAAATGTTATTTGAAGTCAACCTATATAACTCCCAATAAAAGGAGAAGAGTAGACATTAACGTTACCCTCAGCGAAGTCTTCCCAGAGAGTAAAATGTAAGCTGAGACTTGAATGATAAGTGTCAGGGCAGGAGGGAGAAAGGATGATCTCCAGAACTGAGCAATGTGTTTGTGGGAAGGTGACACTAAACTGAGTGGTCGGGGCCAGAACATAAAGGGTTTATACTACCTATAAAAGTGGGTAGGTTTTCTTTTAGACAAATCGAGAAGCAGTGGCATGAAAAGAGTTCCATTAATTTTCTGTGATGATGGGAATGTTCTATATCTGCACTGTCCAATATGGTGGCCACCAACTACATGTGGATTTTGAATGCTTGAAATGTGACTAGTGAAACTGAAAAAATAAGTTTTTCATTTTAATTAAATGTATGTTTACATAGCCGCATGTGGTTAGTGGCCATCATATCGCACAGTGCAGTTTTTTTAGAGATCCACCTTGGCCATATTTGAGAATAGATTGGAGATACACAGGTACTTCAGAAAGTTGGTGGAAAAATAGAATTGAAAGATAAAACAATTTTTTAATGAATATTTTGAAGTCGTCTTGTATGACCTAAATGGAGAAAGCCATAAAGAAAGTTACTTTTAATATCTATTTTCTTTTCTTTTAGTTTATCCTTTAATTGACACATACTGTACCTATTTATGGGGTACAGAGTTATATTTCAGTATATGTATACAATGTGTAATGATCAAATCAGGGCAATTACCATATTCATTATTGCCAAAATTATCATTAAGAAGGTTATTTTTAAAAGCACAGGAGGCTGGACTATGGAAGACTAGAACATGGGTAATGGCAGCTGAGAAGTAAAGATCAGGGTGCCCATGAGAAATAGCCTTGTAACACCAGTTTCTGGCTCAATGACCAACACAGTTGCTATAAGAAGTTAGTGCTGACATATTGTACACAAATACTGATAGTCAACTCTGTACTGCATAAATATGTATAATCAATTATGTTTCAATTCAAAAAAGAAATTTAAAAAAAGAAGCTAATGTTGAATGGGTTGATTGGATGTGGACTTTAAAGACTACTCAAAATTAAATCTCTCCTGGGCTGGTCAAGATCACATTTTTTTCTCTTCAAAATATATAGGTGAGGGAGGAGAAATGGTCAAGTCGCTGGCTAAAAGATTTGCACACTTGTTCACCAAAGGTTGGGAGAGGGAGAAGAGGCCCACTGAGAGAAGACAACAGTTGACAACTTCCTTTGAGACTGTAAAAGGGAACTTGGGTAGGGGTTGTATAAGTCCCACAAGTAAATCGTTGGTATCCTGATCTTCCAAAGTGCTCTGGAGAGTGACAGAGCCACAGATGAGGAGATGTAAGTGTGTCCAAGGGGGTGGACACCAGGCCCCAGAGCTCTCAGTCTCAGTAAGGACCCTATTCCTGAGTACATAGAAGTCTAAAATGGGGGCTGACCCCGTGGCTCACTGGGGAGAGTGCGGCGCTGGGAGCGCAGCAGTGCTCCCACTGCGGGTTCTGATCCTATATGGGGATGGCCGGTGCACTCACTGGCTGAGCGCCATGCAGACGACACCAAGCCAAGGGTTGCGATCACCTTACCAGTCACACACACACACACACACACACACACACACACACACACACACAAAGATAAAATGGGTTGGCATGGCTGCATTCTTTCTGGAAGCTCTAGGGGAAAATGAGTTTCTTTGCTTTTTCAGCTTCTAGAGGCCACCTACACTTCTTTTTTTCTTTTTTTTCTTTTTTGTGACAGGTAAGGGGATTGCAACCCTTGGCTTGGTGTCGTCTGCACCGCGCTCAGCTAGTGAGCACACAGGCCATCCCTATAGAGGATCCGAACCCGTGGCGAGAGCGCCACTGCGCTCCCAGCGCTGCACTCTCCTGAGTGAGCCATGGGGTCGGCCCCCACCTACACTAATTGGCTTGTGGCTCCTTCCTCCATCTTCAAAGCCAGAATCACAGTAGTTTCTCTCCCTCTCCCTCTCCCCTTCCCACCCCCCTTCCCCTCTCCTTCTCCCCTTCCCACCCTGTCCCCTCCCCCCTCTCCTTCCATTGTCGTATTTCCTCTTATGACTTTCACCTTCTTGTTTTCCTGTTATAAGGACTCTTGTGATTACACTTGGACCCACCCAGATAATGATAATCCAGGATAACTTCTCCATCTCCAGATCCTTAACTCAATCACATTTGCAAAGTCCCTTTTACCATGTAAGGTAACATATTCACAGGTTCTGGTATTAGAGTGCAAACATTTTTAGGGACTATTGTTCTGCTACCATGCCAGCCTACACAGATATAATCTTATTTTAAGGATATATACATTTTGTATTATATTAAAATTAAATTGTATCACTGTAACTTGAAGTAAATAAAACCATTTTCTAGGACTTAAATATTGATTGGTTAAGAGATAAAATTTTGGTTTCATCAATATTTATTTTTTTCCTTTCGTTTTTACATTAACTAAGTTGTATGACTCTGAGGAAGTCAGACTTCTCAGAGCCTCAGCTCCCTCATTTGTAAGAAAAGGGAGTTGAACTGGCAGATCTCTAAAGCTCTATTCAGTTAGAATCTTATCTATAGCTCTTCTCTATTCTACTTTATATTCAGAATTACATTTTAAAAGCCAACAGAAATTCTGATTTCTCTCTGGAGTAGCAAAAGCCAGACTCTGTTTTTGATTTGGTTTCGCTTTGTTTTGCATGCCTGAAGCAGCCTAGCAGAGTTTGTGACTTGGGACTAGAAAAACAATGGATAACTCAATTTTACTTTTGTACTCATAAACAATTGGTACAACCTTTATAACTAGCCTGATAAATAACAGCTCTCTGAGGCTTTTGTTCATGGCAAATAATGTTACACCTATTACTTATGGTAGGTAATAAGAGAGCTCTATTTGCGTAAATCCTAAGGACATGAATCATCATCCAAAATGTTTTATTTCTTACTAGTTGTCCATATCATATTTCATTGGAAATATTAAGTTTCAAGTGGATGTTCAGTATCTTACACTTCCTGAAAATTATTTAAAATGCAATACTAAGGGAGGCAAACTTTTAAAATGTAGTTGTTTTCTTTTTATTGGGCAAATGACTCAAGCAGAGAAAAATCCCACTATGAGGCACTCACTATTTGAAATCTCTGAGCTGTTAGTCTAAAGCCAGTAAGTAGACATCAGCATTCGTTACATTCACTAAATTTATTTATTTTTTGGTTTTATTGTGCACTATTCTCAACATAACTATATGTGGAATATGATATGTCTAAAATGCTCTGATAATGTATGTGCAAAAAATCTGAACATGGATTTAAACAAGCACCTTGAACACTGGCCAGCGTGAAGACATCGGACTCTATTGCACCTTCTTTCTCCTTTATATTATTATCTGTTAGTAGCCATGGACTATTGGCCTCTTTTTAAGAAAAGTTGTTGTGTTCATTTAGAATTCACAATTTAAACAACTGAATTGTGGGAATTCTCTCTTTCTCTGGCAATCCAACACAAGGTAAGGTCTTGTTCACATCACCTTTTATGGAGGGGAGGGAAGGAGAGAAGAGAGCAGGAAAGTAGGAGCAGGTGGCTGGATGATCGATGCTCAGGAAATCATTGACCAGTTCCCTCAGAGCAGTGTTTCATTATCAATTACTAGTTTATATTGCTGTAATATTGAAATATCTTTAATATTCATTGCATGTGATCTTCTTATCAGATTTTCATTATACATTTAACAAATAGTTATTGAATGCCTTCTCTGTGTCACATACTGTGCTAAGCTCTGGGGATACAATGGTTGGCAAATGGGGTAGAGCCTTGTTCTGATAGTTCTTACATTCTCGAGGGAAGAGACAGAGATATTAATCCTGGATTCACATAACTGCATTTAAACTTTACATGTGAAGAACTATGTTTTGAATCAAGACAACTAAAGAAACAGAATTTTTAGAATACATCAATGTATATCAGTAATAGAACACATGCTGTAAGCATCGGGTCTTGTGTGGGTATCCATGTGACTTCGCTGAGAGTTTTTTCTCTAAATTATTTAATTGCCAAGGGAATTTGGCATAATAGGGAGAATTTGACAGCTTTAGAAGCAGCAAAGGAAAATAATGGTTAGTCAAGTGACCTTAGCCCAAGATTTCAGATCCATTAAGTAGTGATATGTGGCACATTCTAATTAACATCCTGAAATTGAAACTTCTAAGGAGTATCAGCTATAATAGAACAGGAAATGTTAAATGCCGCCAGGCATTTTATTGTACATACAGGAAAATTATACAGATGTCTCATTTTCCTTTCTACAAGCTTGTTTTACATAAGGTGCTTATATATGTTACCAAAAAGGCCTTTGTCTAGTCCATTTGGTTAGCTCCAGGTGACATGGTAAATCGTATTTGTTGGGACTGCTTCTCTTTCTCTTCGTATGTCATGAGATAAAAAGGTAAGTGAATTGTTAATTGGATAATACCAAAACTTATAAGATATTGGTAGGACCTCCTATGTTCTAGGGGAAAAGTGATTGTATTTGTGTTGAAGCCCAGACTAACTTATTAGGACTTCTCATATATATATAAAATGTGTGAAGTAGGTAAAGTCTTTATTTTCACTATGGATTTGTTCTTATCCTATTCTTGGATTCGTATAGATATGTGGTCAAATTCTTCTCTGGCCACAAATTCCCAGCCTCTCACCCACAACCATTAGCAGCCCTTGGTATCTCTTTACTGTTACTGATTTCTATTGAGAGAACAAGAGGAAAAGGAGTAATGTTGGAAAATTTTACTAGTTTCCAGGGATTCCAAGCATATAGATTGTATATAGTAGGTAACTGTGAAAGACACCACCACATCTCCTTTCTGCAAACCCTACCCTCTTTCAAAGCTCATCTCAAATTGCACTTCTCGCAAGAAACATTCTCTCACCATACCAAAAAAAGTCTTATCCTGTCTTCTGAATACTGCATCATTCATTGTTTATACTTCTTTTGTTACTATACAATGTGTGCTGCCTGTGCTTTCTTTTTTAGAAATGATAATTGTATATAATAAAAGGGCAAATACCAGTGATCTATATAGCCCAGCTAAAATATAAGCCCATTGAACTCAAGAATTGTATCTTAAAAGTCTCTTTATCTTCAGCTAACAGCACATGGCCCCGGACATGGGAAATGTGCAGAAAGGTGTTTGTTTTTATTGACTAGGAGGCAGAAGAGAAGGAAAAAACAGTAGATGGGAGGAGAGGAGGAAGAAGACAATAGAGAGAAAAAAGAAAATAAAAACAAGAGCAAGGAATAAGATGATAAATGGATAGACACAGATATAATCTGCTCACTCAGAGCCCAGCTTAAATCTCCACCTCACTTCTTCTGTGAGCCATAGAGTGTCACCTTGTCTCACTCGCCTCCTTTCCTCCATCTGTAAATGGGGTTAATAATATTATCTACACCTCAGGGCTCCAGTAAAGATTAAATGAGATAAAGTTATGAAGTCATGGTGCCCAACATGTTATATTCAATAAATGTTAGGGCTTTGTAAAAATTATTTTAATTTGATTTTTTAAAAAACTAACTCTTACGTTAATCATATGCACTGAACACATCAATATTTGAAGGTGTTAGGGAAAAGATTTACTAAAAATGTATAGTACTAGAAGGAAGTTGATGAGCGATAGAGAAGACTAAGGTAGAACATTAAACCATCATCTTAAGAAGAGAGAAAAATGTATTTAAGCATAGGGAGCAGAGTTACAGTGGTTGGTTTATTATTATTACTATTATTTCTAGGTGGGCAGGAATCAGAGCTGGCATGAGGAGATTGTACATGGAGTCACTTTTAGAGCTACTTAGTCATGCCATGTTGCCATGGAAACATGGAAACCTAGGGGGCAATAATAGTACCACAGAAACACACAGTCATTAAATAAGTTTCTGGACGGCTTGTAGAAGAGCATCTCTAGGCACCATTGCTGACAAGTGGGACAGTCAGAAATGGACAGAATTTCCACCTAGTGCTGTGTGTCAGGATCTCACTCCGAAACAGATGGTATAATCAAATTAGGAAAATCAGAGGAGAGTTATTTACCATTTTCAAGGCGTGGACAGGAAACTCTGGGCCACAGACAGTGTAGTTATTACCTCTGATCTGTTTCTCAGGCTCCACAATTGGCTGAACTCTTTGGAAACTAGTGGTCAAGGGAGATCTATTGATGTATTCCGTGTTGGTAGACAGACTCTAGGGCAAAGAGCAGGGAAGGAAAGAGAAGGGAGACAATGATGGGGTGCTGCTGGGGATTGATTCTTTTCTTTGTCATACATGTTTTATTAAATTTGCACTCATGCCCAGCTACTATTCCTCCCTGCCTCTACTGACTCTCCTACCTCAGGCCTTGATCATAGCAATGAACAACTGAATTAAATAGTGATTGTCTCATCTGTCCCCAACTAAACTGCTTCATACCAACTCCAGATTAAACTTCCTCTTCTACTCAATCTCTATAACCCATCCTTGAAAATCCCCCTTAACTTCCCTATGTGGAATCATTTCTTCCTGTGGCTAAGAAAGGGATGAGAGAAAAAAGAAGTCTGGTCAAGATGGAGGAATAGATAGTCCACAGCATCACTCTCTCCTACAAATCAACCAATTTACGACTATAACAAAGCAATGACAGCCAAGCTGGGGCTGCTAGAGCTCAGGGGAAGAGGAGGAGAGACCTATAGAGTGAAGGCGGGAGAAGCCATGATGGGTGAAAGAAATAAACTCTTCTGACCATTTTGAGTCCTGGCCACTTCCAGGCTGGAGCTGCTGAGTGCACAGAGCAGGAGCTGACAAAAGCTGTAGCTCTTCCCTATGTTTGAAGTTGATGGTAGGTGGCAGGGGAGAAGAGGGCCTTGGTGGCCTCCAGGCCAGCAAGACCACTAATAGGACTCCCATGGGCCCACATAGAAGCAAGGAGCCACAACAACTGAAAAAGAGGAGCCACTCAGAGGCCAGTGAGTCATCACAAGGGACCAGAGCATGGCCCATCCCAAGGGAAGTGTTTACAGCACAGGTGGTAAGGGAGACAGGCCCACCAGGGGAACACTAGGGCACAGCAAAGACAGCTGATCTGTCCCCCAATCAGCATAGGACCACTCAGAGGAGACTGGTCAGGAATATAGAATTGCATGGGGTGCAGTTTAATGAAAAGACTCAGGCCCAGACCAGAGTTTCTACACAATTCAGGTGCACCAGAATTCAGTAGACCTGGACGTACCTATAAAGTCAACCATTAAAACCTGAGCTGCACAAAAAGCCTTCCCCAGGGAATCAGCAGCAAAGCAGCAATTTAGCTCAACCACAGAGTTCAAGTACTGGTCCCCACAGAAGTTCCCACATTTTAGAAGTAAGCAAAGGACAACAAATTAGTTCCAGAGCAGAGTTTAAATGGTGGGAACAGCAAATAATCCAACACAGAACTGAAAGAAAAAACAAAGTATCCACAACCAGAGACAATGTTTGACATTAACTAGTAAAGGTCTTATTTTACCAAAGAACACCTAGAACACCTAGAAGGACTGGAAGTCCCCTGGGCTACAAAGCCAGAAAGGGGGGGGCCATGCCCCTTGACACCCACAACCAGTCCTGAGGATGGGGGACAAGGGCCTTGGCCATGCCCTCCCAACACACACAACCAGCCCAGCAATGACCAGTGAGCCACTGCAGGAAGCACCCCTGGCTCTTCCAAGCCAGAGCGGTGGGGGTCCTCGGGCCTTGGCCACGTCCCCCCAACATGTGCAGCCAGCCCAGCAACAACCACTGAGCTGCCACAGAAAGTGCCCCAGGCTCTCCCAAGCCAGGGTGGTAGGGTTCCTCGGGCCTCGGCCACACCCCCCCCAACATGTGCAAACAGCCCAGAGATGACCACCAAGCTACAACAAGTAAGGGCCTAGAGTTCTCAAGCTGGGGTGGTGTTGGGGCAAGGGCTTTTGCCACACGCCCCTGACACCTGTACCCAGCCCAGCAATGACCAAGCCACTGCTGGAAGCCCCCTGTGGGAATGAGGGGGGTGCCACAGGCCTCGATCCTGCCCCTCCTCCTTCTTCCTTCTTCCATCCCACTTCCCCTTTTCTCTCTCCCCCTCCCTCCCAACTGCTCCACAACAACATCATAGAATGTAAAACATAATATTAATAAAATCACATTTTCTTTAAAAAAAATACAGAAAAGTTGCGAGACCATTCTTGTAAAAGGCAGAGATAAGACAATTTCTTTCCATTTAGGTATATGTGAAAACAAATATTTCTGCTTCTTTTCTGACATTGACTATAATTATAAAATGCCTGAGTTATATAAAATCATTTACCTTCTAATAAATTTATATTATTGTCCTCAACTGACTCTTATGTCCCTGGAAATGGATACTTAGCTTTTGTAGATAATAAACAATTGTCGTTAGGATTAGGATATACTCTAGCACACCCTGCAAGACTATAAAAATCTACGGAGAACTGTTCTCTTTCTGTCAAATGAGCTCAGACTGCTAGCTTACTTACCTTAATTTCTCACCACCCTTACTTTGTGTAATAGTATGACCTGTCTATTCAAAAAAGAAAGAAAGAAAGAAAGAAAGAAGGAAGGAAGGAAGGAAGGAAGGAAGGAAGGAACAACTACCTTATGACTCAGAAATTGCACTCTTCCGGATTTTTCCCAGAAACAAAAAAGCTCATGTTCACATTTGAAGTCACTGTTTTGATTTGTTATGTAATTTCATAATACCAGCGTATGACTCTCTCAGAACATACTTGATGGTGTCGCGTGTTTGCATGTCTGGATGGTGTCCGATCCTTTCCCGTTGCTGCAGGGACTGTCTTTGTTCACTTCAGATGTTCTTTATGGTGGATCCCTAGAGGGGGAATTACCAACTTAGAGAGTGTGAGCGTATTCCTCTTGTTTTTAATGGTAAAAGTAATAAACAAGCCTGGGCCACAGACAAACCAGAAGATACGAGAAGGAAGGAAGGAAGGAAGGAAGGAAGGAAGGAAGAAAGAAAGAAAGAAAGAAAGGAAAGAGAAAGTGGTATAGAACAAAAGCTCTGGAGTTACACTGTCAGATTTTGAAACCTATCTCTGGCCACCTCTTGGCTATGTGACCTTCTGCAAATTTCCTTATCTGTAAAATGGAGATAATACTAGTACCTACCTGTAGTGGATTGAATTATATCCCCCCAAAACTCACTGAGGCTTGAATTGTATCCCCCAAGTTTTACGTGTTAGAAACTTGGTCTCCACTGTAACTGTTAAAACGTGGGAAATCCTATTATGGTACTTGAAAGGCAGAACCTTGGAGAGGTGACTAGATTGTAGGACCATGCCCTAGAGAATGGATTAAAAGTGGTGGTTGGGGCGTGGTTCTGAGGGCTTTAAAAGGAGAGTGCATGAGGAATGCTCTCTCTCTCTCTCTCTCTCTCTGTGTCTGTCTCTCTCTCCCTCCTCCACCATTTTGGCAATGTGATACCCTGCCATCACTGTCACCACCACCAAGACCTTCGCCAGCTATGTTCTCTGGAATTCGGACTTAGGACTTCCCAGCCTCAGAAACTGTAAGCAATAAGTTTTATTTTCTTTATAAAATGCCCAGTTCTGTGTATTTTGTATAAGCAACAGAAATGGACTAATGCACTACCTCACTTGGTTGCAAATAAAATTTAATGAGAAAATTCATGGAAAATCTTTAGCCTGGCCTAAACTAAGAACTCAATAAACACTGGCTGCTATTATTATTACTATGCTACTACAATTACTACCACCGTTCACATTCCCATTCCATTTCTTATGTTTAATTATATTTAGTGAGGCCTTTGAGGGCAGGACCATTTCTTAGGCATCTTTGAACATCTCTCTTTCACTCATTTTCCCTCCTCATTGTGGAATTTCCTAGTCTGGTGGAGTTAATTGCCACCACTGTGCTATTTTAGAAGCCCATTCAAGTGCTATGAAATCTTATACTCTGCTCTGTTTCCACATCCCCTTGTTCACCATTCTCTGTTTATTAGTTAAAAGCTGTCACTTGAGGGTGATGATAAGCCTGAGAACAGTGGTTTTCAAGCCCTGGTTGCACATACAGATTACCTGGGGAGCTTTTTAAATGACAATTGCCCAAACTTCACTCTGAAAACTCCCCAGGTAATGCCAATGTGCAGGTGAAGTTAAGAACTAATGAAGGAAGAGGGAAAAAATCTCTTCGACTGAAAGGAGATCTGGATGTGTGTCTGTAAAAGACACAGAATTAACAGGGATGACCATCTGATGTCACCACTCCTACCGCCACGTGCTGAGGGCTATGCTGCAGTTTGTTTAGGTCAGCAGCCAGCATGCAGACACCTTTTACCTCCTCTGGCAGCCACATCGCCCATGTCAATACAGGTTAATTTTTTTTCTTATGTTGATTTCTCACCCCATTTGTGCTTCTAATTCTTTTTAGAAATATCTTAAATATCAAAATTGATTATACTAATTTTTCAGGTGCAAAATTCTGCTGCTGATTTATGTGACTCCACTTCAAGGAGGCAGAGCATAATTCCTCACTCCTTAAGTGTGACCTGCCCATCATAGCTTTCTTCCAAAGAAAATAGTATGGAAAGGAGTCAAAAAGAATGACTTTGTGATGGAGAAAGACTTCTTCAGCTAGGTGATCAAGGTTAACGTCATCAGTGATAAGTCACGTTGATAGTATGTACCCTTGATATGACATGAGTAAAGTGTCACTCTAACTCTGTGGTCTTCCTCCCCAAAATCCATTACCCCAGTTTAATCACAAGAAATACATCAGACAAATCCATATGAGGGTTAGTTTAGTAAATATATAACCTGTACTCCTCAAAACAGTTAAGGTCATCAAAAGGAAGGAAGTCACAGAAACCCACAGCCAAGAGGAGCTAAAGGAGACGTGATGAAATGTAATGTAATATACTGTGATTCCAGAACAGGAAAAGGGCATTTGGCAAAAAATAAGGAAATCTGAATAAAGTATAGGCTTTAGTTAATAATAATGTGTCAATGTAGGTTCATTAATTGTGACACATGTACTATACTAATGTAAGATGTTAACCATATGAGAAACTGGGTGTGGGGTATATAGAAATTTTCTGTGCCATTTTTGCAACATTTCCATAAATCTAAAACTACTTTAAGATAAAAGTTCATTTAAAAAATCTCGTGCTGTTTTGAAACTCATGGAATGGTAAAATTTTCAAGTGGCAGATGTGTCCACTTCAGTTTTAATCCGATGCTGTTATACTGTTGCTTCTCAAACTTGGTTTTCAACTTTTTAAAAATCATCTGCAGGGCTTGCCAACCAGATTGCTAGGCTGCCACCCTACCTCCTAAAGGTCCTGAGTCAGTAGATTTGGGGTGGTGCTTGAAGATTTGCATTTCTGACAAGTTTCCAGGTGATACCAATACTGCTGGTTTACAGACCAAACTCTCTGCTATGTACAATAAGTGTTCAAATTCAAATTCAAGCTTTCACTCATCCATCTTTATCTATTTGAATGTATTTCCTCCTATGGTAGCTAAAGAGTTGATTCCATAATTATTAATATGTAATGACTGTATCATAATTCCAGTTGATTTTGTTTTATATTACCCTGTGCACATTTTTGGTGATCAGTACATGCTGTTGTTAATATCTAGTTTGGTTTTTGGAAAAGTTATTTACAACAGATAAATGGGAACCTCCAAATAAAGTGTGGCTTTACCCGTAAGTCTGCAAGCAGGTAATAAAAATAATAGAGGAAATTTGGAATTTGCCTTGCAATTTCTCACCTGAAGAATACATGCCCTTAAACTAAAAAGATGAGAGGAAGTCCATGTTTGGATGATTTTGCCTGCAGGTTTTGTCAGTCAAGACAAATTCAGAAAGAGTGTGGGAGGGCTGATCAGTGTAACAGATGTCAGAGGGTTCACAGCAAAGATCTGGATTTGTCTTGTTACTGATTGGGCTTGTGCGGGGGGTCAGGATAAGTACCTTCGAGAGAGAGCTAGCGTGAAGCTATTGGTGCCCCAATTAGAAGTATCTTACAGAACTAGTCACTCAAAGACTTAGCTGGGAATAATAACATCCATATCATTTCTTTAAATGGATTGTACAGCTGTGGAGAGATAGTTCAAAAGGAAATTTGTCAGGTTAGAAAAAAATTCTGGGTTTATCACATTTCAAAAGAAACTGCGTTTAGAGAGGGCAGATCATCAAAACCCTTTGGCATATCTACAAGTTCATTTGTGTGCACAGTATCATTCCATTTTAGATCTTTGCTGAAATGTTTTAAAATTTAGTGACTTTAGAAATTACAAGGTAGAACTCAGTATGTCACTGTTTGTCATTACACTAATCTAGATCCTCTATAAAATCATCTAAAAAGTTTAAGCCCACAAGGCAAGTGCTAGTCCTTGCCCTCAAAAACCAGAGAATAGAGAGCTCCCACTCAGTTTGTTTGATTCTAAGGTTTGTTGCCAATTTCTGCTATAATTATCTATATTCAAATATCATGTTACTTCGGACTCCAGCCTGCCCTTACTGCTCTTGCCATGTGAAGACTCTGATGACCCCAGCCTCTCTTTCAGAAAGATGTGTGGTTTACTCCTCAAGAGCTGCAGCGAGGAAGGAGCATCACACACGTGGGGGTGGAGCCGCTCAGCTCATTCACCTACAAGACAGAGCTAGACGCTGGGAGGAAATGCAATAGCAATAGGAAAAAATAGCAACGTCAACAGAGGGACTGACAGCTAGGATTGTCAGAAGTCCTCCCCCAGCCCTTTCTACTCAAGTTTATTTAGTGATAAATACAGAAAGCAAGGAAGAAATATGCCCCATTTTTCAGGAGAGTTTCTCCTTTGCACTGAATACTTTTTTGTCCTTTCCTGAGCTTCCAGGATTCAGCTCTCCTCTTTTTCATTCCTCTTGTCCCTCTCTGCTCTGTGTTACTTTTCCTCTTTGGTGCTATATTCCTCAGCCAGGAGAATAACGGAATAATATAGTGGTTTGCCTTTAGTTACTTATTTTCTTATCTTGTACATTGCTGCCTGTGATAAATGATTCAGGTTCAGTTCTTGTTCTATATTTATTTTTGGTTCCTTCTGTTTTCTGTTGTCCTTTTTTATCTGATGGTCAGTTGTGCTTGTCTACCTCCCATGTTTATGTTTTCTGGTTCTCCAGTGGTTTTTCTCTATGACACTAATTGCAAATATATCATTATACTGCTGTCCAGAGACACTGGCTAACCCTCTATTCCTACCCCCATCTTTTATTTTATTTTTTATTTTTGTGCTGTTGTTTCTATTTTTTATTATAGCATAGAGTTGTTGACATTACCTGGTATGGTATAGTCAGATTTCCCACTTTTCACTTAACTTTAGCAACTAAATCTAGCTACTGCTTATTAGTGAAGACCGGTTTTATACTTTTTTTTAGGTTATGTTAATTGCCCTGGAAATAGGACTCTGGCACTGGTAAATGTCATCTCTCAGGAACCAGAAGTGAAAAAAATGAAAGCTAGAGAAATTTCTTTGCAGATCTATTAAGTGACCAGCAGATAGAACAGAAACGTCCTGATTTTAGAAGGCTATAATATTTTCCTGATAAATTTGAGCTCAGAACCAGAAAAGAAGTCTCTAATCCTAATTTTACCACTTATTACCCATGTAACCTTAGTTGTATTTCCTAACCTTTTAGAAACTTTATGGTTTTTCATCTGAAAAATAGAAATGGTGCTTGTCCTTCTTTTCTTCCAAGGTTGCTATGAAGATCAAATGAGATTTTGCACATGAAAACAACTTGCAAACTACAAATACTTTTATTAGTGTATACTGTACAGATGATAACGTTATTCCTTTTTAATGAAGAGCGAGCTAGCACACATTTGATTACGTTATGAGTGTTCTAACACGTTTTCATGACACCTGCTTTCTCCATTGCCATGATACTAGACACCTGGCTATGTCTCTATAGGTGTATACACATTGAAGCTTCTCCCTCTTTGGGAGCAAAATCCCAGGGAACAGAGAAGACTCCTTAGGACCCATTGATGTGTGTCTAGGTAAGAGCACAGGTTTTGAGGTCAGACAAACCTGGGCTTGAATCCCAACCTGCTATAGCTGTGTGATTTGGGGCAAGTCCCCCAATTTTGCCAAGTTGGAGTTCTCTCATTTATAAAAATGGGAAAATTGGCCCTTTAGGGTTCTCAAGAGACACTGTGTCGAACTCCTAACAGCCATAGTCATAGCACTAAACAAAATAATAACAGTGTATATGTAAATATACATGGCAACAAGGCACATGATATTGAAAAGTGGTGCTGTGAATAAGATCAGAAGGCAGGTAGGAAGAGTTGCTTGCTGAAACCCTTTTTGATAAGTCAGAAAAGGTATCTCAAGACCCAGTGTTTAAGCTTCTGACTGCCTATCATGGTCTTCTGTCCTCCCTTGAGATGGGCATTCCTGGGCCTTAATCTTACGGTACCCGTTTGAAGACAGTGGGGAAGACGCAATGCATGTTGTTGTGGCTTTGAACGGTTCTGGGGTGTGAGCTGAGATTTTCAATGTCTTTCAGCAGAGGCAACTCTGAGAGCTCAGCTAATGCCTACGACCGCCGTTACCATAGAGAGCTCTAATCCTACTTTGTAACAGGGAGTCGAGAGGTGAATTATTACTCAGTGCAACAAAGAAATGGTTGAGGCAGCAAATGTGGAAGAACTGTGGTTTCCCCTGCTCTTAATCAATAGGGACTGAGGTCTGAATGACGGGAATCCTCTTAGGGAGAGGCTGACAGTGCCAAATAATCCCCTTTGACAAGTCTCGCTCTGTCAGTTTTGGGCAAATTAGCAAGTTCAAATAGACAGCAACTGTGCCTGTCTTTCCAGCTGGGGGGATTCTCGAGCTCTGTGTGATACTTTTAACTGCTCACCTGATCAAAATGCCTAAAGCTGTGTCCATTCCCCAAGAGTATCACTAAAAGGAAATGGAAGCATATCCACGGGTGTCTGCCAATCTTTCCCATCAAATGCTACAGTTGACCGACATGTGGCACTCTCCTTCACAGTAAGTGGTGAGCCCAGACCTCGCCTTTGATCCTTACAGGAAATGTGAAGAACCCAGGTCATTTTTTAAAAAAGCCATTTTTCTAAAGGAGAAAGGCTGCAGCTCATTCACTCTTCTCCATTTCCTTATGTTCCTGGCACGCTCAGTATGGACAGCGTGTGGAACTTTTGAGTTACTGTTAGGGAGGTAGCATTCTACGTCTCCTTTGCGTTGGACCTCTCTGCATGGGAAACAAAGGACAACATAGAGAATAAAATTCCTTTTTGGCAACCTTGGCTCTTATGGTTGGTAACTTGGTGGCTGAGACTCTTTAGTTTATCCATCACGTGATCACTTTCTCTTTGGATCTCAGCCGATGATTGATTTCTCATCTCATGAATATAGTGCTTGAATTTCTGTGCAGATGAGACTAAAGTGGATTGTGTGGTGAGACCTATGAGTAGAAACAAGAAGAAACCCTTCTTTTTGGACTTTACGATAGTAAATTCTTATCAGTACTTTGGAATATATAATGACTTCATTTAGATTATGCAGCGCATACAAAAAAATTGATTGAGAACTAGCCAAGTCTCAGATTGGTCAATGTTTCTGCAGACTTCATCCACTTTGGTTCCAGAATTGTTGGTTGGCCTCATTAAGAATTAAAATTGCTGCTCTGGGTGTTTTCATCCCCTACTGACCCTGTGATAATTTTTCTAAGATGTCTCCATTCCCTCCTGTCCTCCACCTGTGTTTCTTAACAGATAACATACCCTCCTACTTTACTGAAAAATCAAAGAAAGTCTTTAATTTATTTTACCACTATCAAATAATATCTTAGCACATTTATTCTTTTTCCTTGCTGATCCTCTAAAAGAAAAGAGTCAACAAATAATGGTCTATGGGCCAGATCTGGACTGACACCCATTTTTGCAAGTAAAGTTTTATTGGAACCCACTCATGTTCATTTAAGTGTGGTTTATGTCCGTTTTCACAGTACAGTGGCAGAGTTAAATAGTTGGGACAGAAAATATGTGGCCTGCAAAGCCTAAAATATTCACCACCTGGCCCCTGACAGAAGAAGTTTGCTGGCCCCTGCTCAGAGGAAACAGTGATGGGCTTCCCTGTAGGAAGCCTGCTCCAAGGCTCTGGAGCCCCCCTCTTCCTAACTCTTCGGCTCTGTGTCTCCATCAATCTCTGTTCTTCCTCACATCTTCAATGTCTTTTTCTCTAGTCATTCACCAAATTAGGTTGCTTTAATTAAAGATGGTTCAATTCCTTACAAATGACATAAAAATTCCTGGAGGAACAATGCCTGCAGAATAAAGAATAACGGCAGCCTGTTTCTAAGGACCTGTGCTCTGCAGAGCACCCCCAATCCAGGTGTCCTGTCATCGTGCTGAGGTGTCCAGGATGTTCACATCACACCCTCAAGCCAAATGGGGGTTAATGATTCAATACTTCCATGCTTTTGCTGGCATAGCGTTTTCCTATTCACTGGTTTGCCATCCTAATCCTACGTACTTTCAAAATTGAGCTGAAATAACACCTTTTTCCCACATAAAATCTTTTTTTGTTTCCTCATATCTAATCTCTGTCTCCTTTCAAACATAACCACCTCCAAGCATTTTCTTGGTATCTCATGATATTTATGACAGTCTGCTTTTATTTCACTTATTTGTCTATTTTCTCCTTTCTTTCCTCATTACAGCAGTGTACTATGAATTACATTACCTAGTGCTGCTTAGATTCTACCTAGATTCTAGATTCTGTTGAATCCCTTACCAGGAATGTGAAAGCTTTACTAATAAAGGACATGGCATTTCCTAAGCCATTTTTCCTGAAATAGTATGTTTTAAATCTGAGGAACAGATGCCGTGTATACCTCAGGTTTTGCCTTTTGAATATTATGTCAGCTTTTGTTAGTTTCAGTCTCCATTTATGGCATTTAAAAAAATGTTAGCCTTTCTTGATTTTTTGTCATTCCTGTTATTCCATAAATCTGTGTCTTACATGGAAATGCCAAGGCGTTTACAACTGAGGAGCTTTAAGGCAGAATTTGCATGATAATGTCTGCAGAATTTCATTTATCCTTCCTGTTGAATGCATCATTTTAAATTTTGAATTGATAATGAGCACTGCCTCTTCAAGGGAATTGGCTGAAGAAAATGTCAATGTATGTCAGGTTTTTTTCTTTTTTTATGATCTCAGAAAGATGGTTATAATGTCCTTTACTCTTGAAGGCATATTTCGTATGAAATTAAGCTCGTCAGTTTAAATCTTTTTTTAGATTTGCCATCCCTGTTACTGGGTTATTAAGTAATTTAATTCCTCTTAATGGTTCGGCTTTAACTTAGCAGGTAGCAGTCTGGTGCTGAGGAATGTAGAGTGCCCATTCCTCACAGAGGTCTGCATGTTCTTGTTTCATGGCCACAGCCCGCAGCCATAACCCGAGCAGCTGTCTGGAAATGTGGGCAGTAGAGAACAAGAGAAACTGGTCACCTGGGGCCAGAGACCCTGCACCTGGGTCTCTACAAATTATCTTTTGGAAAAAAAAATCTCAGGACATATTTATTACTATAAACATTATTAAAGAAGATGGAAGACAAAGATCGGTATCATAACAAAAATATTTGTCAAATTCTACCTGAATGTTGGTTTGGTTATTTTTTGGGGGAGGGGGGTTCTCAGACTTCCTGGTTTATGATCTAGCATCATATATAAGTGTGGTTAAATCTGTCTAGATGATTTAAATAAGGGAAGAATGAAGGCACAGGGTCCTGGGGCAACACTTCTTTTTTAAGCCTTAATATGTATCTAATCAAAGAAACAGCGATAATAAGCACTATGTGGCATCAAATCATAGTTTTTTTCTCTTTGTTTGTTTGTTTGTTTTGGTTTTTCGTGACCGGTAAGGGGATCAGAACCCTTGGCTTGGTGTCGCCCGCACTGCGCTCAGCCAGTGAGTGCACTGGCTGTTCCTATATAGGATCCGAACCCGCAGCGGGAGCGCTACTGTGCTCCCAGCACCGCACTCTCCTGAGTGAGCCACGGGGTCGCCCTAAAATCATAGTTTTAACTTAGAAACTACCTATTGAGATAAACTCTCCTTATAACCCCAAAGCATAAATTGCTTTATCCCAGCTCACAGAGTTGCTGGTGAACCAAGATTTAAACCCATACCTCATTCCTCCAAGTTCAGTGCTCTTTCATACAATTCTTTCTCCTGTCATTTGAGATGTGTTGTTCTGTTAAAAGGAGTTCTAACCCCAGAACTGACAGTATGACTCTACCATGCTTCCCTGAATTTTCCTTTAAATAGCTTTTAAACACCATACGTACAGAGCTCATCATCATTCTTGGCAGCCCCCTCAACGCCAAATACCTGACATTTACTGAGTGCTGACTATGGGGCAGAAAACTCCGTTCTAAGGGCTCACATGTACTAAATCATTTAATCCTCATAAAAGCCAATGCCATTGGCACAGTTATTATCTTTGTCTTATAAACAAAGAAGTTTGGCGGACTCTGGCAATCTGCCCAAGAACCCATGCTCTGAACACTGTCCATTCTGCCTCCCACATGAAACTACACCTACCTCATCAGGAGGTACGCAGAACTGTGTGGCTCATCCCACCCATTATGTGTCCAAAGACTGAGCCCTTACTCTTTATTGAGGGCCATTAAATGTGTTGCTCTGAGCTTGTCACTTCCTTTCTTGCACTTGGAAACTCAAATTATCCCAAAGTACAGATGCTAATAACCACCAGATTAGAACTGCCTCACCTTCCAGAAAAAGTCTCTTTGCCTGTTGATTCAAAGTGGTATGAATATGTGGTCAGATGTCCTCCAAAAACCTGTGTTACTATAAATTGTGTCAACAACAGTAGGATCATTCTCCATCAGATTCTAGTGGCCTTTGTATAAAAGCTTCTGCTGTCGATTTAATTGTGTCCCCCAGAGTCCATGTATTAGAAACTTAACCCTCACTGTGATGGTGTTAAGAGGGTAAAATCCTATTGTGGCAATTGAAAGGTGGGGCCTTGAAGAGGTGATTAGATTGTGAGGACCATTCCCTAGTAAATGGATTAATAAGTTGATGGTTTAATAGTTGTCACGGGCGTGTTTCTGAGGGCTTTAAGAGGAGAGTGCATGAGGAGGTTAGTGTCTCTCTCTGCTCTGCCATTTTTGTCATGTGATACCATATGTTGCTATGTAGTCACCACCAGGAAAAGGCCTTCACCAGATACATCCCACGGACTTTGGGCTTCCCAGCCTCCAAAACTGTAAGCAATAAATATTACTTCTTTACAAATTACCCAGTTCCTCGTATTCTATTATAAGCAGCAGAAATGGACTGGTCCAGCTTCACTGTAAGCAGTAACAAAGCTATAACAAAATTCAAGAATCTGGAGACAGTCTTTTCAGTCCATCAGGCTCTGTCCTGAACTTTTGGGAGATTTTACCTGCTTCACAATTATTTCTGTTCAGATTATCCAGAGTCAAATGAATGCTATGTTAAGACATATAGAACGTTTTCAAAAAATTCTGCAGTCACCTAAACTGGTACCTTGCTTGGACATTAGGGAGGTGTTTTTTGGTGGTTTTGACTTTGTGATATAGTCTTAGCAGAGGGAAAAAACCTCATGGCAGTGGGAGCAGATGGTTGTGTGGATGTTTGCTCAGGAAGGTCATTGAGAGTCTTTATAAATGAAGGTGATTTTAGTGTGGGAGAAACATCTGAAGTATAAATGGCATAGACAAGCTACAGAACTTCCAATGACCATGACAGTACTCGAAGGCCCCCGCTGCCGTGAGAATGGCTGTCAACATGACACAGGGGCAGAAGCTCCTAAAATGGGAAGCTGTGATATAGTGCTTTGTAGCTCAGGTTCACACAGTCAGTATCATGAATTTCATAGAGGTCGATAAAACGTTTTAATTTTCCCCCAATCACATCTGTTTATTAATTCCTAAGTCAAACATGAATTTGTGTGCCTTGTTTATAGGCTAAAAAGTTTCAAGATCAATTGAAGTCAATTTTCCTGTACCACCCCCATTCCTGGAAAACAAATGTAATGTCATTTGGATGAATGTTTTGTCTCCATTCTGTTTGGTCTTAAGCCTGCTTGTTGGCATTCTCACCTGGTCAACTCTTTGCAGAAATCCTCACTCAGTTGGTAGACTATTCTTAAGTGCTTTCTGTTCCTCCCTCCTCCCACAAATCCAAAGTTTCTCAGTTAAAGGAAAATTCAACAGCTATAGCCAGCGAGGAGAATGAAGGCTCTGAAAAGATGAATTCTCAGAACTGAGACCAATTTCAGAGAAACCCCCCCTCACACACAAATACCTTTCAGTGACTATCCCACTCAAAGGTAATTACTATCTGGATCTGGAATTTTACATAAGTATACTCATGCAGTATGTATTCTTTGTGTTTGGCTCAACATTATGTTTGTAAGAATACAGTTTTTAAGTGTATTTGAAATAAGATTCATGCATTGTACTTATATTTCTTAAATGTCTTTTCATTTATGTTTCCCCTCCTTTTTTCTTTTTAAACTTGCCATTCATTTGTTAAACTGAGACATCTGTCTTCAGAATTTTTCACATGCTGGAATCTGCTCATTCCTTCCTTGATGTTAAATGTGTTTCTCTACTGTAGATTAGAACCAGAGGTTTGATCAGAATCAGGTTTTATTTTTTTTTGTAAGAATATAAAAAGGATTCTAAAAGCAGTTCATTTCATCTCTCTTATAAGACCATCAGTAAATTTTACATTATTATTTAATCCAGGTGGGTGAGTAGATCCTTTACTGGAGGGAGCTCAGAAGAAACGGATGCAGATACAGTTGATATCTGGGATAGAAGGAGATATAAGAAAAAAAGATTGAAGATACATTTAAAATGCTAACAGCAGCGGCATGTTAAAGTGAAGAGGTTAGGGTGTGTCATCTATAGTGTTCGTGTTTTATAGTGGAAATGTTAAAAAAACAAACAAACAAAAAAAACCTTGCATGTCTAAAGATGTTTCCCTGACTTGCTCTTTTCTGGTGCGAGAGAGAGCACAGGCAGGAGGAACATCCTGGCATGCCCATCAGACCACCCAGCCCCTCACCAGGAGTGTTCCATGCAACTTTCTGGTTTTCATTTGGTTTCTCAAGTTGGCTATCCTGTGGGATGAATACACAGAATTCTGATACGATTGAAAAATATATTCCTAGCATTCTGTGATGTATTAGTCTGCCTTCGTGGAAGGTCTGACTAATTTCCCAGGGCCTCATATCCTTGGGTGATCTGATAAAAGCAATTTTCTGAACTTCTACCACTGAGGACTAGACTCTGAGCCATTGATTCCACAGCAAAGTGCCTAGAGGCCGAGAGTTTCTTTCCAGAATGTCAATTAGCCTCTCTCTTTTTTATCTCTTCACAGGCAGAATCTTTGGATTTCAATTCAGGAGCCGTCTGATAAAAAACACCATGTTTCCTGTCTGACTGCAATGAGTCATCTCTAGCAGCATCTAAATTAAATATTAGTACAATTTTTCCTAACCCAGGAACTTTGGACAAGAATCCATAAACAAGAGATCTTTGTTTCTGGGAACTTGTGCAAAAAGGATATGCCAGCTATGAAAGTCAGTGGTCCTTGACCTGTTTAGGTGCTAGACTAAGTAAGAGAGATTAAATAATGAACATTTACATTTTTCACTGTGCTTTTTCCTCATAGGAAATCATTGTTTTGGGGTAAACCAGGGTATTGTATTGGTGAGAGTCCTTAAGTAGGGCAGCTTAGGGTTTGGTGCTGTAGATGTACTAAACCCCACATACAAATTTTACACAATTTTGTGTTTTGTTTATATATTTTTCTGGGAAGAGCACTCATAGATTGCCTCAGATTTTCAAAAAAGGTCATAATCAAAAAAAGTTTACGAACATACAAATCGCAGGTGTTCTCAGATTAATAATATGTGCAATGAGGTATGCGTGTCAGAGAGGTGGTAACCCTTGATCACATGGAGAAAATTAATGTATCGATATTTTCACTAAGCTAGGTTCTGTGAGGAGGCTAGGGTTAGAGCTTGTTTAAGAAGCTTTGTATGGAGAGGTGAGCTGGCCCTGTAGGGCTCCTGGTAATGGAAATGCCTCATGTACATGATTTCCATCTTTAGAGCCTTTCTTCTAGCTTTCTGCCCAAATAGCCACCTGACCCTACTGTCTTAAGTCTTCCATGGACATTTTTGTTTCATCTGTTTTTATTGTGAGAACAGCTTGCATTCTTCTTGGGAGAGAAGACCACTCATGGACTCCCAAATATAGGGAAGTGATGAACAAGAAATAAAAGCAAAGGGAAGGAAGAAAAGAGGTCTACCAAAGGCATTAATTTTGTGATATAACTTAAAGGTTAATTGTATCACATAATAGAGAGAAAATGGGTTTTGAACAGGAAGGCACAAATGGAAAAGTTTACTTAATTTTCTGGCTTTTCTTGGTTTGGGTTTTAGCAATCTGTGTTCGTCATATAGTTTAACCAGCTGTGAAATCCCCAGACATCGGATCTACTCAGATGGAGTCAGGGCGGGATCTAAAACAAGGGTGGACACCCCCGGACTGGGTTCAGTCCACAGACTTGGAGAGTGGGTAGCATAGTATTCTCATGTTTAATTAAAAATTTAGAGATAACATATAAATTTGACTTCTATTGAAAAATGGAAGATATGGTCACATTGAAATGGCAAAGGACCAAGCCTGTGTAATGATCTGGCTCCAACAGCAGGTGCTGGCCTGTGGGCTGCTTCTTAGGCTGTGTGAGAAGCTGAACTGGTGACTGTCACTTCTGTCTTTGTTTGGGCTGCTGTAACAAGATACCATAGATTGGGTGGCTTATAAACAACAGAAATTTATTTCTCACAGTTCTGGTGGCTGGAAGTCTGAGATTGAGGTGCAGGCAGATTTGCTGTATGGTGAGGGTTTGTAAATGGTGCTTCCTGGTTCATAAATGGCACTTTCATGATGTGTCCTTACAGGGTGGAAGGAGCTAGCTACCCTTCTGTGGTCTCTTTATAAAGGCACTAATCCCATTTATAAGGGGTTCACACTCATGAACTCATTACCTGCCAAAAGCCCCATCTCCTAATACCTTCACATAGGGTATTAAGACTTCAACATACAAATTTTGGGGGGACACAAACATTCATTATTTTTCAAATTGAGAGGTATCATACTCCAGGAATCTTAGAGTAGTGGTTGTCTCATAGAAGGGTGAATCAGCCTCCTCTGAGGAGATTTTTTTTTTTTTTAATCAGAGATGCCCAGACTCCAGCCATGCCCTCTGAATCAGCATCTCCAAGGTGTGCCTGCCCTGTGCTCATCAAAGAGCACCCCAGGTGGCTGTTATTGCTTCTGCACTCACCCCTCTCTAATCTTTCATCTGACCTGCTGCTCTTCTCCTGTTTATTGCTGCCTAGTTATGATTATTGAGTATTTACTGTCAACTTAGCATATCTTCCTCCCCTTACTCAAAATACTTTTATTCTATTATATCTCTGTTACTATTTATATACGTTTTCTTCTGTTTGCAGAATACCAGCTCTTCCCCCCCAAAGAATAAAACGTATGCTTTTCCTTTTTTATTATTGTATAATCGATGAATAATTTGATAAACATTGCCAAAAGAAATTATAATTGTAGGGGGAAAATCCATTGGAAAGATCGATTTGATACTGATCCATTGTGAATTGCTCCTGGCATATTTCTTTCTTGAATTTCCCAATCTGAGCAGAAGGATATGCAATAGAAGAATAAACATACATGACTTACTGCTGATAGGATTTCAAAAAGGATGCAAAACAGGGAGAGAACCTGTTTTATTTCAGTTCAGATACAGCTTTGTGGATGTCTTTCTGCCACTATTGATCTTAAGTTATAGGTAAAGAGGACTCTTGTGAGATAAATATGTATGTATTTTGCTACAGTTACTATTACAGTTTTATTATAAAGGATACAGATAAAAAGTCAGGTGAAGAGGTACATAATGCAACATCCCAAGGTAGCTTCTGTGAATGAAATTATTTTCTTGATTTCGTCTTCAGATATTTCATTATTGGCATGTAGGAAGGCTATTAATTTTTGTGTGTTGATTTTCTATCCTGCCACTATACTGAATTCATTTATTAGTTCTAGTAATTTTTTGGTGGTGTCTTTAGGGTTTTCTATATATATGATCGTGTCATCTGCAAACAGGGATAGTTTCACTTTCTCCTTTCCAATTTGGATGCCCTTTATTGCTTTCTTTTGCCTGATGCAGCTGGCTAGAACTTCCAGTACTATGCTGAATAAGGGGGATGGGGGAAAGTGAGCATCCCTGTTTTGTTCCATCTTAGAGGAAAAGCCTCTAATTTTTGTCCATTTAGTATGATATTAGCTGTGAGTTTGTCATATATGGCCTTTATTGTGTCGAGATCTATTCCTTCTTTATTGAGTTTATTGAGTGTTTTTATCATGAAGGAATGTTGGATTTTATCCAGTGCTTTTTCTGCATCTATAGAAATGATCATATGTTTTTTTTCTTCATTCTGTTGATGTGATGTATCACATTTATTGATTTGAATATGTTGAACCATCCTTGCATCCCTGGGATGAGTCCCACTTGATCATGGTGAATGATATTTTTAATGTGTTGCTGGATTCTGTTTTCCAGCATTTTTATGAGGATCTTCCCATCTGTGTTCATTAGGGATATTGGTCTACAGGTTTCTTTTTTTGTTGCATCTTTTTCCACTTTTGGTATGAGGTTAATGTTGGCCTCATGGAATGAATTTGGAAGCATTTCCTCCTCTTCAATTTTTTGGAAGCATTTGAGAAGAATTGCTATTGATTTTTCTTTTAATATTTGGTAGAATTCAGCACTGAAGTCATCTGGTCCTGGGGTTTTCTTTGTTGGGAGAGTTTTTATTACTGCCTTAATATCATTACTTGTTTTTTGTCTATTTGGGTTTTCAAGTTCTTCTTGGTTCAACTTTGGTAAGTTGTATGTGTCCAGGAATTTATCCATTTCTTCTAGGTTTTCCAGCTTGTTTGTGTACAGATTTTCATGGTAGTCTCTTGTGATCTTTTGTATTTCTGTGGTATCAGTCGTAATGTCCCCTTTTTCATGTCTGATTTTATTTATTTGGGTCTTCTCTATTTTTTTATTGTTAATCTCCCTAAAGGTTTGTTGATTCTGTTTATTTTTTCAAAAACTACCTCTTCATTGGTTTCATTGATCTTTTGAATTCTTTAAGTTCTAGTTCATTTATTTCTGCTCTGATCTTCATTATTTCTTCACTTCTACAAAACAAACAAACAAACAAAAACCTTCTTCTGTGGCTTTGTTTTTTTCTTGTTTTTCTAGTTCCTTGAGGAGTAATAATGTTAGGTTGTTTATTTGAAATCTTTTTTGGTATAGGCATTTATGGCTATGAATTTCCCTCTCAGAACCACTTTTGTTGTATCCCATAGGTTCTGTTATGTCGTGTTTTCATTTTCATTTGTCTCCGGAAATGTTTTAATTTTCTTCCTGTTTTCTCCTTTGACCTGTTCAATGTTTAGGAGCATGTTGTTTAATTATCCTGTGTTTGTACAGTTTCTAGTGTCCTTTTAGTTATTGATTTCTAGTTTTATTCCATTGTGGTCAGACAAGGTAGTTGATATGACTTCAATTTTTAAAAATTTCTTGAGGCTTGTTTTATGATCTAACATATGGTCTCCTCTAGACAATGTTCCATGTGCTGCTGAGAAAAATGTGTATTCTGCAGCTGTTGGATAAATTGTTCTCTCTATATATATATCTGTTAGATCCAATCAACCTAGAGAAGAGATTCTTATGTTTCCTGGTTAACTTTCTATCTAGACAATATGCTCTTTGCTGAAAATGAGGTGTTAAGGTCTCCAACTTTTGTGTTAAAGTCTATTTCTCTCTTTAGGTCCAATAGTAATTGCTTTATATAACTGGGTGCTCAGAGTTGGTTGTACATATATTTAGAATTGTTATATCCTCTTGTTGAATTGATCCCTTTATCATCATATAATGACCTTCCTCATCTTTTTTTACTTTCTTTGGTTTGAAGTCAATTTTATCCGATATAAGTATAGCTACTCCTGCCCTTTTTTGGTGTTCATCTGCATAAAATATCTTTTTCCATCCCTTCACTTTCAGTCAATGTGTGTCCTTAAAGGTGAAGAGAATTTCATCTAGGCAGCATATTAATGGTTCTTGTTTTGTTATCTATTGAGCTACTCTGTGTCTTTTAATTGGAGCATTTAATCCATTTCCATTTAGACTTATTATTGGTATGTAGGGATGTGTTATTGCCATTCCGTTCATTTTTTCTAGTTGTTTTGTTGATTCTTTTTTTCTTTTTTATTATGAACATTCATGAAAAACAAAGCTGATTGTCACCCCTCGTGCCCCTGATGTGAGGGCCAGATTCATACTGGCAGCATACTCATTACCAGAAATTGCATTTGTACCCTGTGTCCCCCACCCAATTATCCCCAACCTCCCTCCCCTCCCCCCCCCACTCCACTTTGTAGCCCAAGAAATGTTTTCTCCCTCTGTAAGACCAACACACTACTTGGTCTTTTTCCTTCCTTCTTTCTCTCTCTTAGCTCCCACATATGAGTGAGTACATGTGGTATTTATCCATCTTTGCTTTGCTTATTTCACTCAACATAAATTTCTCCAGGCTCATCTGTGTTGTTGCAAATGATGAGTATTTCATTCTTTTTTATGGAAGAGCAGTATTGCACCGTGTATATATATCACAGTTTCCTTATCCAATCATCCATTGATGGACATTTAGGTTGGTTTCATGTCTTGGCTATTGTAAACAGAGCTGCAACGAACATGGGAGTGCAGGTATCCCTTCAACATGATGATTTCCATTCCTCTGGGTGTATATCCAGAAGTGGGATTGCTGGATTGTATGGAAGATCTATCTGTAGTTGTTTGAGAAACCTCCATACTGTTTTCCATAGTGGTTGTACTAATTTACAATCCTACCAACAGTGTAGGAGTGTTCCTTTCTCTCCACACCCCCGCCAGCATTTGTTATTCGCCATCTGTTTGGTTATAGCCAGTTTAACTGGGGTGAGGTGGTATCTCAGTGTAGTTTTAATTTGCATTTCCCTGATGACTAGTGATATTGAGCATCTTTTCACATACCTATTGGCCATTTGTATGTCTTCCTTTGAAAAATATCTATTCAGCTCCTTTACCCATTTTTTAATTGGGTTATTCATTATTTTTCTGTATAATTGCTCTAGTTCCTTATATATTATGCATATTAATCCCTTGTTGAATGCATAGTTACCAAAATTTTTCTCTCACTCTGTAGGTTGTCATTTCACTCTGTTTCCTTTGCTGTGCAGAAGCTTTTTAGTTTGATATAGACCCATTTGTTTAATTTTTTTTCCTGCTGCTTGTGCTTTTGGGCTCATGTTCATAAAGTCTGTGCCCAGACACAGTTGCTGAAGTGTTTCACCTATATTTTGCCTTAGTAATTTTACAGTTTCAGTTCTTTTTTTTTTTTTTTTCCTTTTTGTCTTTTTTCGTGTCCGGCAGCGGATTGCAACCTTCAGTGTCGCACCCGTACCGGACTGGGACCGGCAACGGGATCGCAATCCTTGGTGTTGCACCCGCACCTCGCTCAGCCAGTAAGTGGGAACTGGTCTGTTGTGGGATCCGAACCCTTGGCGGGAGCGCCGCTGCGCTCCCAAGAGGCGCACTGTAGCAGTGCGCCACCAGGCCGGCCCAACAGTTTCAGTTCTTATACTTAAGTCTTTAATCCATTTTGGGTTGATTTTAGTGTATGGTGAGAAATGCATATCTATTTCATTCTTCTGCATATGGATATCCAGTTTGCTCAGCACCACTTGTTGAAAAGGCAGTCTTCCCCAATGTAGAGTTTTGTTGTCTTTGTCCAATATCAGATGCCTGTAAGCCTGAGGGGTGATTTCCGGGTTCTCAGTTCTACTCCACTGTTCTAAATGTCTATTTTTATACCACCACCATGCTGTTTTGGTTACAATAACTTTGTAGTATAATTTAAAGTCAGATAGTGTTATACCTCCGGTTTTATTTTTTTTTTTTGCTCAGGATTGCTTTGGCTATTCAGGGTCTTTTGTTTTTCCACATGACAGCAATTGTTATTTTGATGGGGATTGCATTGAATCTGTAGATCACATTGGGTAGTATAGACATTTTCACAATGTTAATTCTTCCCATCCAAGAGCATGGAATATCTTTCCATCTTTTTGTGTCTTCTTTAATGTCTTTCAGAACTGGTTTGTACTTCTCATTGCAGAGGTCTTTCACCTCCTTGGTTAAATTGATGACTAGGTATTTTATTTTTTTATGACATTGTAAATGGGCTTACTTTCTTTATTTCTCTTTCTATTAGTTCATTATTTGAGTATATATATGCAACTGATTTGGGGTGTTTATTTTGTATCCTGTAACATTACTGAAGTTATTAACCAGCTCTAGGAGTTTTTTGATAGAGTCTTTAGGTTTTTCTATATATAGTATCATGTCATCTGCAGATAGAGAAAGTTTGACTTCATGTTTTCCAATCCAGATTCCCTTTATTTCTTTCTCTTGCCTGATTGCCCTGGCTAGTACCTCCTGTACTATGGTAAATAGAAGTGGTGAGACTGGGCATCCTTGTCTTATTCTTGTTCTTAAGGGAAAGGCCCTCAGTTTTTCCCCATTCAGAATGACACTGGTGGTGGGCTTGTCATAAATGGCTTTTATTGTGTTGAGATGTTTTCCTTCTAGACCTAATTTGTTGAGAGTCTTTATCATGAAGGAATGTTGAATTTTATCAAATGCTTTTTCAGCCTCTATTGAGATAATCATATGTTCTTTGTCCTTGAGTTTGTTAATGTGATATATCACATTTATTTACTTTTGTATGTTAAACCATCCTTGCATCCCTGGGATGAATCCACTTAATTGTAGTGTATAATTTTTTAGATATGTTGCTGTATTCTGATTGCTAATATTTTGTTGAGGATTTCAGCATCTAGGTTCATCAAGGATATTGGCCTATATTTTTCTTTTTTTGTTGTGTTTTTATCTGGTTTTGGTATCAGAGTTATGTTGGCCTCACAAAATGAATAAGTTTGACAGAGTAGCTTCTGTTTCAATTTTTTGGAATAGTTTGAGGAGAATTGATATTAACTCCTCTTTAAAAATGGATAGAATTCAGCTGTAAAGCCTTCAGGACCCAGACTTTTCTTTGTTGGAAGATTGCTAATTACTGCTTCAATCTCCTTGCTTGTTATTTGTCTGTTCAGGTTTCCTATCTCTTTTTGGTTCAGTCTTGGTAGTTTGAATTTGTCTAGAAACTTATCCATATCTTCCAGATTTTCATATTTGTTGTCATACAGTTGTTAAAAATTGTCTCTAATGATTCTTTGTATTTCTGTGGTATCAGTTGTAATGTCTCCCTTTTCATTTCTGATTTTTATTATTTGGGTCTTCACTTTTCTTTTTTTTTGTTAACCTAGCTAATGGTTTGTCTATTTTATTTATCTTCTCAAAAAGCCAGCTTTTGGTTTTGTTGATCTTTTCAATTGTTTTTTGGGTCTCTGTTTCATTTAGTTCTGCTCTGATCTTAATTATTTCTTTTCGTCTACTACCTTTAGGTTTGGATTGTTGTTGTTTTTGAAGTTTTTTATTTGTCTTTTTTCGTGTCCGGCAACGGATCGCAACCCTCAGTGTCGCGCCCATACCGGACCGGGACCGGCAACGGGATTGCAACCCCCGGTGTTGCGCCCGCACCTCGCTCAGCCAGTGAGCGGGAACCGGTCTGCATGTGGGATCCGAACCCTCGGCGGGAGCGCCACCGCACTCCCAAGCGGCGCACTGTAGCAGTGTGCCACTGGGCTGGCCCGTTTTTCAAGTTTTTTGAGGTGTAATCTTAGGTCATTTATTTGAAGTCTTCCTGTTCTTTTGATGCAAGCATTTATTGCAAAAATTTGCCTCTTAGTACTGTTTTTGTAGTATCCCACAGCTTTTCGTATGATGTATCTTTGTTTTCATTGGTTTCTAGAAATTTTTTGATTTCTTGTTTAATTTCTTCTTGGACCCATAGGTCATTCAGGAGCCTATTATTTAGTCCATGTATTTGTATAGTTTCCAGAGTTTTGCTTATTATTAATTTCCAATTTTAGTCCATTGTCATCTGAAAAGATACTTGGAATGATTTCAATTTTTAAAAATTTTCTGAGACTAGATTTGTGACCTAAAATGTGGTCTATCCTGGAGAATGTTCCATGAGCTGATGAGAAGAAAGTATATAATTTAGTTGTTGGGTGAAATATTCTGTGTATATCTGCCAGGTCCAGTTGGTCTAAGGTGTAGATTAAATCCTGTGTCTCTTTGTTGACTTGTTGCCTAGAAGATCTGTCCCATACCAAGAGAGGGGTGTTCAGATCACCACCATTAATGTATTAGGTCCTATTTCTTTCTTCAGGTCTAAGAGTGTTTGCTTTATACATCTAGGTGCTCTAGTATGGGGCATACATGTTTATGATTGTTATGTCTCCTAGCTGGATAGATCCCTTTATCATTATATAGTGGCCTTCTTTGTCTCTTTTTATGTTTTTTGGATTAAAGTCTATTTTGTCCGATATAACAATAGGTACTCCAGCTTGTTTTTGGTTTCCATTTGCATGGTATATCTTTTTCCATCTCTTTGCTTTTAGTCTATGTGTGTCTCTACAGGTGAGGTGGGTCTCTTGAAGACAGCATGTACTTGGGTCTAGCATTTTAATTCACTCAGTCAGTCTGTGTCTTTTGAATGGGGAGTTAAGCCCATTCACATTTAGGGTAGTTATTGACAAGTGTTGCTTAATTTCTGTCATTTAATTGCTTCTTGTTTAGATGGTTTAAATATCTTTTGATCATTCTTTCCCCTTCTATTTCTCTTCTTCAATGTTAGTTGGAAATTTAAGGAGGGATGATTTAGCTTCTTTCTCTTTCCTGCTGGCATTTTTGTTTTAATGGTGGGTTTTGCTCTTTCTCATGTATTTGTGATAGTAGTTACCATTATTCAGATTCCAGATGGATGACTCCCTTAAGAATTCTTGCAGGGTTTGTCATGGGTGGTGAACTCCCACAACTTTAGTTGGTTTGGGAAATACACTACTTCTCTCTCATTTCTGAAGGAGAGCCTTGCTGGGTAAAGAATTCTTGGGTGGCAATATTTTTTTCTTTTAGCATTTTGAATAATCATTCCACTTTCTCCTGGCCTGTAGGGTTTCAGTCGAGAAGTCTGCTGTTAGTCTGATGGGGGTTCCCCTATAAGTGACCTGATGCTTTTATCTTGCTGCTTTTAGAATTCTCTTTGTCTTTGAGCTTTGCAAATTTAACTATAATGTGTCTTGGGGAGGATCTTTTTGGATTGAATCTATTTGCAGACCTTTGAGCTTCCCGGATCTGAAGGTCGGTATCTCACCCTACACCTGCAAAGTTTTCTCTCACTATATCCATGAATAGGTTTTCAATACCTTTTCCTTTCCCCTCCTCTTCTGGAATACCCACAATTTGGATGTTAGAGCTCTTGAGGTTGTCTGCTGTTTCTCTTAGATTTTCCTCATTATTTTAAATTCTTTTTTCCTTTTTTATTGTCTGCCTGAGTTATTTCAAAAAGACCATCTTCAAGCTCTGAAATTCTTTTTTATTCTTGCTCTACCATGTTGCTGAAGATTTCAGTTGTGTTTTTTATTTTATTGAGTGAATCTTTCATTTCTAGAAGTTCTGCTACACTCTTCTTTAAGGTATCAATCTCTTTATAGATTTCCTCCTTCATATTCTGGATATTTTTTCTTGTTTCATTGTGTTCTATAATTGAGTCTTCCTTTATTTCTTCATGTTTTCTTAAGATCATTGCTCAGAATTCTTTTTCAACATTTCAAGGATTCCCTGTTCCATGGATTCTAACATTGGAGCATTACTATATTCTTTTGGTGGTGTCATTTCTTCTTGTTTATTTGTAGATCTAGTATTTTTTCATTGACGTTTGGTCATTTGATAGAGGGTTTGCTTCTTGTATTATACTGAGGTTGGCTGTGGAGTGGCTCTGATTGCTAATGTGGTGGTGAATTGTCTTTGCTTCACAGTAGATGTGGTGGTGGTTATGTTAAACTACCTTGGGTCCTGTTCCAGAATCTGTGGCTGTAGAAAGAGCCCCCAGTGCCATGCAGGTTTGCTGAGCTCACCTTGGTGGGTAGGACCATGGGGGCTGGCACTCCTCTCTGGGTACAAGGCAGGGGGAAGGGTCACCTCTGCCACGTGGGTGTGCTGGGCTCACCCTGGCACATTGGGCCACAGGGGCTGGCACTCCCCTCTGGGGATTCTTTTTTCTTTTTACTGATCATACTGTCTTCCTTTGTGATTGAGTGGTTTTCTGTAGCAGTAAATATTGATTTCTTGCTATTTTTTTTAGTATGTCTCATAAGTTTTTGTGTTATGGTTACCATGAGGCTTACAAAAAACATGTTATAGTTATATCAGATTATTTATACTAATAACAACTTAACTTTAGTATTTGAAAAAAGGGAAGAGCCAAAGCCAACTATATACTTTGGTATCATTCTCCCTCACCCCCCACCCCACTTTTTGATATTTTGTTGTTTCGAGTTACATCTTATAATATTGCCTATCTCTTATAGGTTTGTTGTCTTGTTAGCTTTGTCATTTAGTATTCATACTAAAGATATAAGTGGTTTATTCACCCTCTTACAACATTGGAGTATCCTGAGGCTGTCTGTGAATTTACTTTACTGATGAGTTACATAGCTTCAAATGTTTTCCTGCTGCTCCTTAGCATCATCTTCTTTCAAACTGAAGAACTCTATTTAGCATTTCTTGTAAGGCAGGTCTAGTGTTGGTGGATTCCACTAGTTTTTGTTTGTCTGGGAAATACTTTATTCCTCCTTCATATTTGAAGGTTAGTGTTCCTGGGTAGATAATTCTTGGCTGACAGTATTTTTCCTTCATCACCCTGAATATATCATTCCTTTCTCTCTGACCTATATGTTTCCTACTGAGAAATCCGCTGAGAGATGTATAGGAGCTCTGTTGAATGTTATGTGGTTTTTTGTTGTTGTTGTTTGTTTTTCTTGCTGCTATCAGTATCCTTTCTTTGACTTTGCTTTTTTACAATTTGATTATTATGTGCCCTGGGATGTGATCCTCCTTCGACTGAATTTGACTGGCGACCTCTGAGCTTCCTATACCTGGATGCTGTCACCTTTCTCCATGCTTGGGAAATTTTCATCGATTATTTCCTTGAATACGCTATCTACATCTCTTCCTTTGTCTTTTCCTTTGGGTATGCCAATTCCACAGAGGTTATTTCTCTTTCAGGAGTCCCATATTTTCTATATTTCTGTTTCATTTTTTCTTATTGCTTTTTCTTTTTGCTCCTCTGATTTGATAATTTCATGTGTTTTATCTTCATGCTCACTAATTTTTTCATCAGTTTCTTTAAATCTGCTGTTGGAGTTTTCTATTGAGTTTTTCAGTTCAGATAATGTATTCTTTATTTCCAGAATTTCTATTTGGTTTTCTTTGTTTGTTTTTTTAAATTGATTCAATTCCTCTGTCAAGTTTCTCATTCTGCTCCTGGATTGTTTTCCAGATATCATCTAATTTTCCATCTGCATTTACTTGTGAATGCCTGAAATCCTTAAGAGGGTTATTCTGAATTCTCTGTCAGACATTTCATAAATCTGCTGTTCCTCTTGGTCCATTGCTGGTGCTTTGTTTGTTTCCTTTGATGGTGTTGTATTTCTCCATTCTTTCTTGATCTCTGTGTTTTTATGTTGATGCTTAGGCATTCAAGAAGACTGCTCCCTCTTCTAGGTTTTATAGGTGTTCTTTGGTGAGGTTAGACCTTTACTGGTTAATATCAAAGCTTTGTCTCTGATCTGTGGGTGTTTTTATTTTTTTGTAGTTCTGTGTTGTGTTATTATCTACCACCACCACTTAAAGTCTTAAACTCTGCTCTGGAACTAATTTGTTGTCCTTTCATTAATTCCAAAATTGGGGAAGTTTCACATAGGCGTGAGCACTTGAGCCTTATGGTTGAGTAAAACTGCTGCTTTGCTTTTGAATCTCTGGGGAAGGCTTTTTGTGCAGCTCACATTTTAGTTGTTGGCCTTGTAATCACTTCTGAATCTTGTTAGGTCAGATATACTTGGCTGTGTGAAATTCTGGCCTGGGACTGAGTCTTCCCAGAAAACTGCACTCCCTGAAGTTCTACTGTCATGAGTAGTTTCCACTGAGTGGGCTGTGCCAATCATAAGGCACAACAGCTGCCCATGCTGCACCTCAATGTTCCCACAGTGGGCCAGCCTCCCATGCACTCCAAGTATTTCCTGTGAGGTGGGCAGTGCATGGGTCCATCACAATGACTCACCAGTATCTGGGGGGCTCCTTTCTTTGATTGGCTGTGGCCCCTTGGTCCTATGTAGATCCATGGGAACCCTGTCAGTGGTCTTGCTGGCATAGAGGCTGGTATGATGCATTCCAAGGCCCTCTTCTTCCCTGCAGACTCCACACAACTTCATGCAAATGGCACAGCTGTGGGTTTCATTGGCTCCTGCTGCCAGTACTACAACTTCTTCCTGCCTCTCACCGGGGCTGTACTGAACCAGCCAGGACTCAAAACAGAGTGGTTTTCTTTCTTTTGCCAGGGCTTCTCCCACCTTCACAAACTCTGTGAGTCTCTCCTCTTCTTTCCCCAAGCTTCAGCAGTCCCAGACTGGCAGTCTGTGCTTTTTAATAGTTATAAATCGATCCATTGTGGGAGAGAGTAATGCTGGGGACCATCTATTCCACCATCTTGATGATGCCTCTCCAGAGTCACTTGTGATATTTTAATTCAGCCTTAATACTTTAGGTGGAAGCAGAAAAGCAACAAAACTGTGTGCTGATACAATGTCCTGCTCCCCGAGAATGCTAATCTTTGACATCCCCAAATCATTGGTGACCAGGTAGCAGGTGACATGATGGCTTTGCTCATAGGTACAGCTTCTCCTGGGTTAGAGAGAATTCTTTAGTAGACTAAAGAGTACACTTAGCTCTTTGTGTTCATCAGATTCTCTTCACACATATTTAAAGCATTAGATCCTGAAATTTTTTCACATGTGGGGTATTTACTTGGGAGAAGACTGTGAAAACCTTAGCGAATCTATGACTCCCTTCAGACTTTTAATGGCATCTCAAAAAGAGTTTACAGCTGAGACTGTCTGTGGAATACACAAATAATCCTTTCAGATCTTCAAAAACACTAGCCCAAGGGCTCCTCACTTCTCTCTGGGGAAAAAAAAGGAGTGGGGGAAGGGGACTGGTATTCTTTTTCAGTAGAGTTTCTTGTCTTAGTTCTGAAGCCTCCTAATTACTGAAGCAGCTGGAAGACCCTTGGTTGATGGCATCTTGCTGTCTGGAAAAATGCTATGGTGTCTGGAGGAAAGAACTAAAGACCATACTGAGCTCAATTGGCATGCTTCCAAGAAAGCATGCCGAAGTTACTGCTGATGGGTGAGAAGCTGCACATGGCTTTCTTTTCCGGTGGAAGAGAGGCTCTGGATGTGAGAGAGAATTTTGCCTGTTCACTGCTATCTGATGTCTCATCAATACTGGTGTAATTCTTTCCTGCATATCCCTAGAAAAGGATAAATTCTCCACCAGTATTCATATTTAGACTGAATAGCATGTCACTCTGGGGGAGTGTGTTTGTGGCAGGGACAGTGTTATAGGAACATAAAAAGTGAATTTTGTTTTATCCAACATAGTGTTTTATTTGAAATAACAACCCTAGAGTTTCCCCATATTTTTAACTTTGAAACTGAAAACAGGCATCTGCTAATCTGATTGAACCTTTGCAGAATGGATAGTGGTTTAAGAGCCCAGCTCTGGAATTAAACTTCCTGGCTTCTAATCTGGGTCCACCCTTTATTATTCTGTGGCCTTGGGCAATTTTTTTTTTAAACATTTCTTTGCTTCTGTTTCCTCATCAATAAAACAGAGATGATGATAAGTGCAAATTCCACAGAGTTGTGGCGAGCACTACATAAATTACTATATATGGTAAAAAGCATATAACTGGCACATACTGAATACTCAATAGATTTTAGCCTTTATTAGAGTTCAGACAGTCAAAATGAGGGATAGAAGTCATTCATAAATCAAAAAGTGAGACCAGAAACGGTTACTCTCACAAGAAAATGCTTAAGTTTGTGGACCCGACGTTGGAGCAACGTGGCACAAGATGTTCTGCAGATTATGTTTAAGTCAGGCAGCTCAAAAACCTTTAGAATCAAGTGTTGAAAGTTCCCTGGAAATCATCCATTGCACCGTTCTCATGTTAGAACTAAGGAAATAGGATTTCAGAAAGGTTCAATGACTTGGGTCAAATAACAGCATTAATACTCAAGCATCCCTTTGAGAAGACTGTTTAACAAAAGAAGAAAGGTGGGATTATGAGCAAAACAACTTTTCACCCTTCACCCAAACTCTTCAGGACACTGAGTGTAATGAGAGCCAGCAAACCTAGGACAGGAAATGTGGCCAGAGAGAGGGAGGAGCCAGGGTTTGGTTACTCCACAGACATTATTAGCTACCCAATAATCATGCTGTGTTTTGGTGAGAAAACTCAGGATTGTTTCTTTCATACGTAGGAACACTTGGGTCTACAATCCCTTGCTATAGTCTCAGATTAAAGGGATCTCACCTTACAGCAGTGTGAGAAGCATCATAAGAAAATATGGGGTTTAAAGTTAAGATATAAGTCTTGGCTTTGCCACTTACCAGCTGTATGATCTGGACTTACACCTATGTCATTTTGTTTTCTTTCTTTACACAATAGGGACAATGGTGGATGGGCTCTGTGGGACTGTGAGCATGGCTGACCCCATCATAGGCCTTTCCCACAGTTATGTGGGAACTAGGGGAAGTGCAGTTAGAACAACAGGTCGGAGCAGGCTGCTGACCGTGAAGAAGGAAAGATTAAGTACCATTGTGACAATAAGCCTGCCTGGCCACCTGCATCAATATTTGGAGCCAGTTACATTAAACTTGTTTACGGACAGCTTATATAAACCTGAACTCAGCCTTGCGATGGTGTGGAGAGAAGCTTGGTGTGTACTTTTGGATTGTCATTCACCTGACCCATTATTTTATAAGTAAGTTACCCTGTAAGACAGTTCTTTGCTTTATCACCTGGAATGGCCTGTTTTGTTGTTCGGCCTTGAGACACCTTTCCAGTTAGGTGGACAATTTGCTCTTGTTCCACCTTCAGACAGGCTCTCAAAGGAGGATAGAGAGTTGAGATGAGATATTCTGAGAACATATTTCAAGAGCCTTACTACTTGCTTATTCTTCCCTCCCTAAGTTGTGTTCTTCCAGTGAGAATCTTTAAGATGAATAGCACCTGGTCCGATGCCATTTGTTTCTTCCTCCCTCCTTCTGGGTATCCGAGGCCCTCTCCTTTCCATTTTGACTCAGCGCTTTTGTAATCTTTTGCGTGATCGGGCTCTAGTCATTAGAGATTTGGCGTTTTAGATTTTCCCTGTTTGTTCTATAGGGTATGTTACTTCAGCTGCTGCTCTCATGTGGATGTTGGGATACTAGACAACAGAAGACAACTATGAATGTGAGAAAGGGAAATCCTCAGAATGAAGATTCCAGAAGCACCCAGGGCCATGTGGGATCATTCACAATGCTGACTGTCCAGGATGCCACAACCGGAGGATAAAAGCACTGTGTGGGACATGGAATAGAAACCCAAGAGCTCTGCTCTTCTACTCTCTCTTAAGAATGTCCTAACTGTTGGGGGTATGAGCTGTTATATAACAAGTAGAAATTGGAAGAAGATACTGAAAAGAGGGCAAAGGTGCCTCGCCTTATAAACTTTAGAAAAAATTTACTTATTCACTCAGAACTTGAGCCATTTCATATGTTCAAATGATACCTGTAGATACAATGAGATGAAAAAACTTTTATAAGACTTCACAATGGAATTTCTCTGTTACCCCTATGGTAACAGGAGAGCCAAGGCCACTAAAAGAAGTGGGAATGGTCATGAGGGGAGGAAAACTACTTCCCTCACTAGATAATTTTGAAGATTAAATAATGTAAGAGAAAACATTGGGGAAATTATAAAGTGTTACATAAATATGGTAGTATTAAAATTGTGAAAGACTCAAAGGAAATGCATGGATTTAAAGAACCACATTATTTATACTAAACATTTCAAGATTAGGAATTGTGATGTAAAATATATATTTCATACCTGTTCCCGCATTCCTGGCACAGAGCTCCTAAAACTCAAGTAGATGAAAGCATTAGGACAATCTTCAGTTCTGATATTTGGTCTTTGGTCCCATTTCCTGACACAGAGCTCCTAAGACCTTTGTAATTTCCTGAGTGATAGAAGCATCTTTTGCTCTAGTGAGGTGACTGTTGGTGGGCCCCTCAGGGGAAACACCCATGTGATTAGAGGGTTGAAACTTTCAGCCCCACCCCTCACCCCACCTCTGGGGAGGGGAGAAGGGCTAAAGGTTGAGTTGATATCAGTGGCTAGTAATTTAATCAGTCATGCCTATGTAGTGATGACTCCACAGAAACCCAAAAGAATTGGGCTCAGAGAGCTTCTGGATAGCTGGAGGGTGGCACACCCAGAAAGGACATGGAAGCTCTACACCCCATCTCCTATACCTCACCCTGTACATCTCTTCCATCCGTCTATTTGTATCCTTTGTAATACCCTTTATAATAAACGACAAAACGTGAGTAAAGTATTTTCCTGAGTTATGTGAACCACTCTCACAAATTAATAAAACCCGAGGAGGGGGTCATGAGAACCCCAATTTAGAGCAAGTTGGTCAGAAATACAGGTCATAACATGACACTTGTGATTGACATCTGAAGTGGGGGCAGTCTTGTGAGACTGAGCCCTCAACCTGTGGGACATGATGCTATCTCCAGGTAGATAGCACCAGACTGAGTTGAATTAGAAGACACCCAGCTGGTTTTGGCTGAAGAATCTGGTGTCACATGTGTTGACTGAATGGTGTGAGTAGAGAGTAGAAAAAACACTTTAGTTTTCTCCTATCCCTTACAAGTATGTACTATAACTTACCAATTATAGATGCTTATTAAATTGTAGTCATTTTAATTTCTAAAATTTCTTCTATATGGTCAGCCATTATTTTTATTTAATTATAGGCATGTAATTTAATCTTTTTATCATATTTTTTATTATTACACTGATTTGGCGACATGCTTGTCAAGGCCAAAATTATTTTTGCTGAATGAAATTCCACGTCGTATTTTTTAATCATTTTCCTATTGGGTTATTTTTGTACACATTATGTAACTTGATCCTTTTAAAAATTTATGAGGTACCCCAGGGCAGATGGCATCATCCTCAGTTTGCTGGCAAAGAAACCAAGTTTTGGAGAGGATGAGGTATGGGTCACTTGACCAGGATTGGTGAAGAAAATAAGAAATGGAGTTAGAATTTGGCAGCAGACTTTCTGACTCCAAATTCAGAATTCCTTCTACAACACTATGCTCTTCTTGATACTTTCCCATTTATGCATAAAAACTTTTGCAGCTTTTGGGGTGCACTAAGACATTTGTCTGGATGAAGCTGATTTGATCGACAATCTATAGTTCTGAACCTGTTTGTGCCATATAATATGATTCAATAAATTGTCACTGTTGTCATTAAATTCTCTGTATATGAAAAGGCACTCACCTTCCAGAAAATATGAAGTGATAACAATTGCAAAGGAACATTTCATTTACCTAAAGCAATACTACAATCTCCTGGTTCTCAAAGTGTGGTCCCCAGACCAGCATCATCATCACCACCTGAGAACTTGTTAGAAATGCAAATTCACAGCCCGCACCCTCTGAATCCAAAGCTCTGGAGGTGGAGCCCAGCAATTTGCATTTTCACAAGCCCTCCAGGTAATTCTGGTGCCCACTCAAATTTGAGAATTGCTTCCATAATCTATTTCAGAGAAGACCTATGACTAAAGAGAGTGTGCCCAGTGTTTCCACCCCTAGCCAAGGTTTGGATATAGGTGTGTTATTCCCAGTGAATGCTGTGCTCTATAGCAAGCAAATACTGAGGGAAAGGAAAAAATGGAATTTGGTGCCAATATTTACCCCTACTGAGATTACATTTTTCTACCTTATGTAAAAAAATTAAAGACAAATATGTATTTTTAAGGAGATGGTTCCCATATTAGGGAAATTAATGATTATGTTTTGGTTATTAAAGTCTTTCTTCCTCTGTTTTGTATTATTATTTAATGTACACACGTAATGTACATATTTATGGGGTACAATGTGATATTTGGGTACATGTATACAATGTGTAATGGTCAAATCAGGGTAATAAACATATTCATCACTTCAAACCTTTGTCATCTCTTTGTGTTGGGATCATTCAAAAGTCTCTCTTCTAGCTATTTTAAATTATACAATAAATTGTAGTTAATTGTAGTCACCCACAGTGCTATAAACACTAGAACATATTCCTCCTGTCTAGCTGTAATTTTGTATCCATTGACCAACCTCTTCCTGTCTCCCCTTCCCCTACCCTCTCCAGCTCTAGTAACCACCATCCTACTTTCTACTTCTATAAGATCAACTTTTTTAGCTTTCACATATGAATGAGAACATGCCGTAAAGCTGACTTCATTTTCAATTTTGAAACAAAGAGAATTTCTGGATTTTGCCTGAAATTCACAGAGAAAATCACAGATCATGACATAAGTATTCCTCCCTCTCTTCCTTCAGGGAATGAAGCAGCGTCACAGGATTATATTAGTTATAACTTAGCAATAGGGGGTTGCTGACTACCTCTCCCTCTTCATAGCATTTTCAACAGCAGAATCTTGATGAGATGTCTCAAAATATCTGGCAAGGTATTTGAAATGACACCATCCAGCCCATGGCTCCAAGCCATCCTCGTTCAGTTGATTTGTACTGAGTAGCAGCTAGAAGTGCTTTTACATGACCCCATATCATTTTCTTCATAGAAAAATTATGCCTTCAAGAGTGTTTAAAAGAATCCTTTATCATTTATATTCTGCTTTCTGAAGAAGTTGCAAAATATCTTTAACCTCAGTCAGTTTTATTTTTCAACTGTTGTTTCTTTCACTCCTGTGTAACTCAGATTGCAAAAATGTGAGCTCTTTTTTCATTGCTAATTATTAAAATATAAATATAAACTGTTTAGTAGCTGTGCATTGCTTTCCAGTACCTAAATTAGAAATATTCACTGGGCTCACTAAGAATATACCGCAGTTAAATTTTTAATAAGAAGTAATATTTGAATTATACCTACTATTAAGCTTCACTCTCAAGAACAATGGGCTTTGATCCTGAGCTGCCCCAATTTGAAGCTCTTCCTATTTTTGAAGCTAGGCTGAGTGTCATAGTCATGCCCCTGACCATAAATGGGAGTAGTTTCATTGTGATTTTGCTATGTAATTATGGTCCCATTATGTTCCATTACAGCAGAAACGTTGCCAATTTTAGTATCTGCAAGTAAGAGAACTAATGAGCACACAATCTAAGAGCCTATGTGTTTCCTGCCTCATGATCTAGGCTGGGGCCCAAAACCAAGCTAAGAGAAAGAAAAATATGCCACATGCAAATGAACAGTGGTTGTGTGCATGCGTGTGTTTCTGTATATGTTTATGTGCACACGTAATGAGTAGTTATTCAAGCTGTGTCAGAACCTAGACAGTGAGGAGCTGAAAGAATGCTATGCTTGGAAACAGAAAATTTAGATTCAAATCCCAGTTCTTCTATTCCATAACTGTGAAACGTTGCACAACTTCCTTAATGTTTTAAAATCCTGAGTGTCAATGTAGAATACTAACTTCCTTTGAAATTTATAAGAAGGATATTAGCTCACGGATAGGAATGACCTTTACCAACTGTCTAAGAGCTCAACAAAATGTAAGGGATATTTCAGATTGGCTCACTCTGCTCTCCCCCAAACCCTGTGCCATTTGTTTTATCACATGTACAAATAAAAATGTCCAAGACGACTTTCCCAGACTCTGTTGCAGTTCTGGTTCTTCGGATGATCTCATTTCTACCCATCAAATGCACCTGAATAAGATTAGGAAGGCAGAAGTCTGTGGAATGCTACTCAGCCATGAAAAGAATGAAATCCTGTCATTTGCAGCAACATGGATGAGCCTGGAAGACATTATGTTAAGTGAAATTAGTTAGGCACAGAAAGATAAATACCACATGTTCTCACTTACATATGGGAGCTTTAAAAACACATGAGCTTTTAGAAGTAGAGAATAGAATAGTGGCTACTAGGGTCTGGGAAGAGGACGCGAGGGGAGGATAGGAAGAGGTTTGTTAATGGGCACAAAATTACTGCTAGGTAGGAAAAATTAGTTCTAGTGGTCTATGGTAGTACTAGGCATCAATAATTAACAATAATTTATTGTATATTCTCAAATGGCTAGAACAGGGGACCTCAAATGGTCCCATCACAAAGAAATGATACATATGTTAATTGCCATTTGATGAATGATAAATATGCTAATTGCCCTGATGTGATCCTCACACATTATATGCATGTATTGAAATATAATTCTGTAACCCATAAATATGTACAATCAATATGTGTCAATTAAAAAATAAACAAGTTAATGTTTCAAAATAGTTGAACTGCTGTCAAACATCATCATGAAGGCATTTGACTTTTCTCTAGCAGTTCTAATAGAAATTGCAGCATCCAAACCCTAGTTTAATAGGAGTCAAAGGGCAGTGAATGAGGCCATTTTGCTGGCACAGATCACAGAGATGCTCATCTTGGAGCCAACGGTGTTAGTGTATTCCCCAACTTCCTGACAGTAGCAGAGGCAGCAGTCATCTGTGGTGGTATAGTCATTCCTGAAAGCTCAGCTGGGAGTCTGCCCTCTAACCCTCCCAATGATTGTGTAAGAACTAAATCTCTGAATTAAATCTCAGTCTGCTTAAACTAGTCAGAATGGTTTTTGTTTTCTACAGCTAAGCTCTGATCAATGTGGGATAGTAAAGTTTTAAAGAAAGTAAGTTTTGATAATAAGTACTAGAACCTCTTGCTGCAGGATATATGATTTGTTATTCAAAAATAACACCTCTAGATGTTTGTCCTGTTCAGTATCTTTTTTTTGTTTTAACCTTCTCTGCATTTGGATGCATTCCCACATGGTGAGTCTGCCTTCCCAAGGGAAAATTAAAAACAAAATTTTTCCCTGGATCTAGTGTAGTGAGGATTGGGAGTATGTAACCTAGGTTCCAGTAATTAAATGTAACTGCATGAGGCTTGGAAGAGAAGAGCATGAAGAGGTGGCTGAGCCCAGAGAGATCTATCCATTTGGCAAGTGTGGAAGCATCTGTTCTTCAAGGGCTCATGGTGATGGGGCTTAGGGTGTCCTGTGTCAAGCATGATCAGCGTCTAGCTGCAGGCTGCAGTAGGAGTGGTGTTTTTACTGTAACCATCTGCAGTACAGAGAGTTGGATATGAATTCTGGCTACATTACTCCTTGCTAAGTAACATCCACACCTGCTTTTCAGGCTGTCTTGGAGATTCTTTGAGCTACCTAATACCCTTTGATGAATCCCAGTAGGCATAAGCTAGCCAGTGTGAATGCCATTATTTGCAACTGAAATCCTAATTGATAAAAAGGTAATTGCATAGTCTTGTCGTCTTGCGCGTCTTACCCAGCTTATCTCTGTAATATTCTATAATATCTTTCCATGGCTTATAGAATTATAAAATTTTGAGCCAGAGGAAATCTTAGAAAAACCACTCAGTAATCATCTCACCACCTGCCATTTTACAGATATGAAATCGTAAGTACAGAAAAATGAATTGGCTTGAAAAATAGATCTGGATTCAGAGCCAAAGCCCGGGTCTCTCTAGTACCAGTTTGGTGTTTATTCCACTATTCAACACTTTCTACCAGAGAAAATGTGCTGAGCTTCAAAATGAAAAAAAGGTTTTATGCCAGAGAACTTGATATAAGAGCTTTATAAAAAATATAAAATTACACTGTCTCAATCCAGTGATATCCAACTTCAATATTTTAATGAGTACTTTAAAAATACATTTTACCCTAAAACTCTCAAAATGTTGAACCAGAAACCTACCCCTTTAACAATGGCAAGTGACAACTTATAAAGTGTAGCAACCTGCAATCATCTCTGAAATTACTCATGGTTTCCAAATTAAATTCTGTAGTGCATTCATACTATGAGAAAAAGAAGTATCATGATTGATTGACAAATTTATGGTGACAAATCTTAATTGTAGTTTCGTTCATTCCAAGTTAACAGCTAAACTACTTAACTACTTAGTAATTTGCATAGTGCAAGACTCAAAATTCTCCTATTTATATTTAATAAAAGTTTTGTTTAAAAAGTATTGCATTTTCATTGTTAAAAATTATGAAAGTGTATAATGGATAAATATTAAAGTCATCCTGCTGCATAATATCCATTCTCAGGCTGGTATCAGAATCTTTCCTGACTATATGATGCCTGCCACTTGTATAATCCTGTCATGGGCTCCAGATACAGATTTTCTGTGTTTAAGATTTGGCTTTCTTATTTTCTAGCTATGCATGATCTGAGAACATTACCTCAGCTCTTTGTGTATCTGTTTTATCATCTGAAAATATAGTAACAGTACCTACGTCATAGGGTTTTTATTGTAATTAAATACCTCTAAAGTGCTTGGGTAGTGCCTGGCCCATTGGGGTCAGTAAATGTTATCTACTTCATTTATTGGTATGGTTTATTGCTTGGGTTTTTAACATACAATAACGCAAGAGGAGAACTTTGTATACTTTACACATTGATGTACCTACCCATTAAACTCATTTGTTGAGTATATGTGCTGCCGAAGCAAGCACAAAACTCACCTAATAAAGAGCACTGACAGTGCAAATTATGAGAACAAAAATATTTCAGCAGGCATCACACAATCACAGGTGGACAATGGTGTCCGCAGTACACAAACTGCATCCACATCCTTCTCCTTCCCTGTCCACTACTTCTTTGTTTCTAAAACCCAACCTTTATTAATTTGTCGATCAGGTGCTCATCCATTCTTAACTTCCATATGCTTTCCAATGCAGATAGTATGAGGAGGGCAAGAGGAAGAAATGTTTTAGGATGAATCACACACTAAATCTTGCTCCTTGTAGCCCAAGCCTATTGAGGGAGGGCAAATGTGCTATGTTTTATTTATTTGATGCCAACTTGTTAATTGCCTGAGTATCAAGTCCAGTGCTGAACACCTAGAAGGAACGGAAAGATTCTTAAGATTTAGTCCCTGCCCAAAAAAGAGCTCATGTTTTGGTAAAGGAGACAAACAAGGACACAACATGAAGGAATCCAACAGAGGGAGCTGGGGTGGAAGGAGTGAGGGTTGGGAGGGGAGAGGCTAAACCTGGAGCTGGGGTTTTGGACTTCTCCAACGGAGGAGCCTCTCAGTCCATCCACTGGGTATGGTAGGTAATGATAATCTTGCCTGGGCTTGAAAATGGTGGGGTAGGTCTGACGGAGGAAGAGTTGCTTAAAAATAAGTTTTTACTTTTATTTCTTTCCTGAGGTACTACATGATTAGAGTTGAAAAGTTACAGGAAAGAAAAAAAAAAAAGATCAGACAAGTAAAAACAGCTATTAATCTCATTCCAGAGGTAACCATGAATCACACTTTGATGTTTTATTCTCTAGATTTTTAACATGTGTATATAAACATGTACTTAAATTCTTTTTAAAAATCCTGTATAGAAATAGAAAGTTAAATTTAGAGGTAACTCAATATATATGTCTCTTTTCACCTGAATTTTTCCTTAACAAACTATCCTGAATATCTTACTATACCATTTAAAATTATAATTTTAATGGCTGTACAGTAGTTCACTGAATATATAAAGCATATTAAAGAAAATGAATCCTCAGTTATTGGGCATTCAATGTCACTATTCTGTCACTTCAGATACCATCCTTGTTTATTTGGCATCCTTGATTATTTCCTTAAGCTAAATTCTTGAGAGGAATTACTGAGTTTAAAGGATATACATTTTAAAATTTGGTTTATTAGAGTCGCTACTTTTTTATTATAGTCATATGTATATATATATATAACCTAAGATTTACCTTTTAGCCATTTTTAAGTGTACATTTTTAAGTACAAATTTTTAAAGTGTACAGTGGCTTTAAGAACATTTGCTCTGTTGTGCAACCATAACCACCATCGATCTGCAAAACTTCTTCATCATCACAAACAGAAACTCTGTATCTATTAAACAATAACTCCCCTTTCTCCCCTCAGTGTTTGGTAGGATCTATTCCACTTTCCATCTCTATCAATTTGCCAGTTCTATGTGCCCCATGTAATTGGATTCATACAATGTGTGTCCTTTTGTGTCTGGCTTATTTCACTTAGCATCATGTTTTCAAATTTCCTCCATGTTGTAACATGTATCAGAGCTTCATTCCTTTTGTAAGGTCCAATAATATTCCTTGTGTGTATATTTTATGTCTTATCTATTCATGCATCTATGGACATATGTGCTGTCAAGCAGCCACTTTTAAACAAACATGGACCCACTGAACTCTTAGGGATGGTCCACTTTTTCAGTCTGTTTCATTACAGCCCACTTCATCTGTGTTAGGATAAAATTTAAAAAACCATCAAGATTTACTATAAGTAAATAAATTCACACACACACAAAAGAAAAAAAAAACGGGGGGGAGAAGAAGACACAACAATTACAATTCCTTGAAGTTGACATGACAGGCATACAGAAAGGACATTGTTGGGTGGGAGGAGGGAGAGGGAGGAGGGAGGTTTCGGTAATGGGCCACAATAATCAACCACTGTATATCCATTGTATATCAACAAAATCAAATTAAAAAAAAAATCTATTTGGCCTCCTGGCCTTCTGGGTTTAAAGAAAAAAAAAAAAAGATTTACTAGTTCCTTAGGTGGAGGAAGCCAATTACCTCAAATTGGAACATGAAGTAATTTTTTTTAAAAAGCTGTCTGACCTAAGTAAACTAAGCTTACTGTTACACTTCTTGCTGTGTGACAGAGACACAAAAAAGATTACTCAAAGCAACATGAATGCAATGAGAAGCCTGAAGGGACTGCTCCTCAGCAACTCCTCTGTTAGAAGGAAAAAACTGGGTACAGCCCCAATTCAAAGTTAGCTTCTGTTTTTATTGTAAAGACAAGGAAGTTTCACAAGAAAAATGAGTTGATTCAATCATTTCGAAAGGACGCAAAGACATGGGCAGTGTGGCAAAAGTTATCTACGGCTAAGTGTAGCTTAAGCAATAGAAACTAGTAACATCATTTAAATTAACAATGTGACATTACAAAGTACAATTTGTGAAAAGCTAAGTTGATCAAACTGCGATCATTATCTAATCCAAAATACAATCTCTCCTGAAATGATTTAAGCAAGTTACATTCTTATGATTAAATCTAAGTATAATTGTCCCTAAAGTTTCCATCAACAAAGTCCTTGCCCTTAGCAAACATTTTTTCACATTTTTCCCTACAGCAATCCTTTCAACATCTTTTAACAATAATCAGTATGTTAAATAATCGAGTACATAATCCCATCCCTAAACAGCTAGGGCTGTTGTCCCCTAGCTGTAGACTGTTGTTTCTTAACTGAGGACTTTTGTCCCATACATGCATTACCTAAAAGCCCTATACTAAAAATCAAACAAGAATCAAGATTTCTAACCCTCTACAGCTTACTTTAAAGAATTAGGAAAAATAGCCTATTTAGGAAAACATTATTGATTTATGATTGAATTAGAGGAATCATGTAGATCTTTACCAGAAGAATACTGTGTATTTTGGTATATTTTTGATATTGTTTCATCGAAATATATTGGAACCTAATCAATTTTGATAGGAACTAAAAATTTAGTTTGAACGAAAAGAACCAATAAATTCTTTTGGGTTAAAGCTACTAGAAGTACTTGGATCATATGATAATCTTCAAAATCCTTCAACAGAGAGTGCTGGCAACATGTTGATAGTTGTTGACTAATGGATATACAGGTACTATTCTATTCACTTTTGTGTATGTTTGAAATTTTTCATAATTAAATTTTTAAAAGAATCAAAAAAATTTACATGGCTTTGCTCAATATACCAGCACCACCTTGATTGGAAAACAATGCGATGTGTTGATTTTTTTTTTTGAAAAACAGTGTTTTCCAACATTCTTCTTACTGTGAGAAAGAAAGCTGATGTAATTCTGATTTGATATCCAAATCTGTTTCTTTTCTATATGGTCAAGGATTGGTACAAAAAAATAGCTGCCCTCAAGAGCCTTGCCAGGTGTGTCCAGAGCTGGCACTCTATGGGCACTGAAACCTCACCTGTTTTTAAAGCACCACCTGAGCATGGTCCCAAATACACCTTTTTGGTTAGTTTATAAAGTTAGAGCTTTGCGAACATTTGCCTGAACCAAATAGGCACTATGTGATTGCTAAAAATAGAATTATAAGGCATCCATTATATATAATTTTAAGGCATACTTAGCATTTAAACGTTTAACAGCTTGAAAGGCTGGCAGGTTTGAAAACTGATGTTCTTCATCCCAGGGCAGGCAGAGTAAAGTGTTTTTGAGTAACTTTTTTTTTTTTTAAGTCCTTACCTAGTCGGTGCATTAAACTATATTCTGTTACATGAGATGAAAGTGCTAACTTTAAGGACATAGCAACAACACAGCTAAAATTATGAGTGATTTCAGCTTCTGCTAATATTTAGAGCTCTTTGAAGGATGTGTGGCACAATAGATGGGAGTGATGGATGAAGAAAATGTTGGCCTTTTATTCAGTGATTTTACGGACTTAAAAGAGGTTGAGTCTAGTATTAATAATTGATGAGAATAGTGAGGAGATCAAAGGTGGGCCTTGGCAAATTTGAGGCCAACAATGTGGAGCATATTTTAAGTGGGAGACTAGGCCAAAACCAAGCCAAAAGCTGAGAGATACAGAAACTCATTTTTTGGAGAAATTCATCTAGACATTCATGTACTGAGTGTGTGGAGTTAACACACTTATGACCAATTAGTCCTTCATACTGTATAGTGTGGAGCCCTGGAGCATTTGTACTAGGGCTTAGGGCATTACAGACAGAAAGGGGCATAGTCTCTGCCTTCAAATTAATCTGCAAGTAGTGAAACGAGCCCTGTTACCACAATAAAAAATAGTAATAATAAATGATTAAAAAGAAAAAATAAAAAGAGAAATGAGCTATGAAAGGATGAAGCCCTCAGTATGAAACTGGCACACACACATGCTGGGTTGTCTTTGGATTTGGGGCCGTATAAATTGCGTGAAGACTTTCTTTAGGGCTATGTTAGAACTTGGCATTGCAAGTGATAGAAACGCAATTAAAACGACCTAAGAAGGAAACAGCTGGAAAATTCTGAACCACAGAAAAGGCAAGGAAGAACTGACTTGAGGACAACTGACCAGGACTGGGCTCTGTTGGACCTTTCTCTCTCAGACGCACATTGATTCTCTCTCTGTCTCCCTCCCTTTCCGGAGGGGTCAGAGGTTAGGCTCTTTTTATTATGGTAAAATTTACATAACATAAAATTTACCATTTTAGCCATTTTTAGGTATACAATTCAATGGCATCAAATATGTTCACAATGTTGTTCAACCATTACAACTAACCATTTTCAGCCCTTTTTCACCGTCTTGAACAGGAACCCTATAGCCGTTAACGATAACTCCCCAACCCTACTGCCTACCAGCCCCTGGTAACCATTATTCTACTTTCTGTCTCTACATATTTGTGTATTCTTGGTACCTCATAGGAACGAAATCATAAAATATTTGTCCTTTTGTGTCTGGCTTATTTCACTTAGCCCAGTGTTTTCAAGGTTCATTCATGTTGTAGCGTGAAGCAGAGTTTCATTCCTTTTTATTTTATTTTCATTTTTCTATTTTTAAAATTTATTTTTATTTTTGGTCACAAAACAATTCTTAATATATGTAAAAAGACTAAGATCATAGAAACATTCTACTATATGGTCAATATAGTAGACCATAAATAATAAACATCAAGAATGTTTATTGACCATGATAACAGAAGGAAATTTAGAAAATTCACACTGTGTGGAAATTAAATAATACTCTTCTAAATAAACAATGGGTAAAAAGAAAAACCACAGGGAAATTAGAGAGTACTTTGAGATAAAAATAAAAGTGCAACATATCAAAATTTACAAATTTGTGGAAATTAAGCAACACTCTCCTAAATAAATAATGGGTAAGAAGAAAATCACAGGGAAATTAGAGAGTACTTTGAGATAGAGTGTACCATATCAAAACTTATAGGATGCAGGGCTCATGCAGTGCCTAGAGGAAAAGTTATACTTCTAGCCACCTATGTTAAAAATAAGAAAAATCTCAAATCAGTAAATTTCTACCTTAAGAAAATAGAAAAAGAAGCACAAAATAAACCAATAGCAAATATAAGTAGGAAATAACAAAGATTACAACAGGAATATATAAAATAGGGAGTTAAAAAACAGTAGAGAAAATCCAACAAAACCAAAATTTGATTCTTTAAAATTATCAACAAACTTTGCAAACCTTTATCTAGACTGACCAAGAAAAAAAGGAGAGAAGACTGAGATTGCTGAAATCAGAAATAAAGAAGGGGCATTACTACATTGTCCTTATGGTTTTGTGTGGTGATTTAGTTTCTTACTCTTTTTCATTTGCATTTTTGTTTTACCAATGGGTTTTGTTCTTTCTTGTGTATTTGTGGTAGTGATTAGTGGTTTTTGGATTCCAGATGCAGGACTTTCTTGATGATTTCTTGTAGGGCTGGTCATGTGGTCATGAGTTCCCTCAGTTTTTGTCTGTATGGAAAATACACTATTTTCCCCTCATTTCTGAAGGATAGCTTGCTGGGTATAGTATTCTTGGCTGGCAGTTTTTTTCTTTCAGTATTTTGAATATATCATCCCATTTTCTTCTGGCCTATAGAATTTCTGTTGAGAAGCCTGCTGTTAGTCTGACAGTGGCTTTCTTATAGGTGACTTGACACTTTTCTCTTGCTTCTTGAATCTGTTTGGGGATCTTTGAGCCTTTTGAATCTGAAGTTCCTTGTCTCTGCCTAAGCCTGGGAAATTTTCTGCTATTATTTCATTGAGTAGGTTTTTCATGTCTTTTCTTTTCTCCTCTCCTTCTGGAACACCCATGATTCAAATGTCTGTGCACTTAAGGTTGTCTGCTAGCTCTCTTAGTTTTTCTTCATTTCTTTAAATTCTTTTTTCCTTTTTTTGTTCTCCTGGGTTGTTTCAAAAAGACTCTCTTCAAGATCAGAATTCTTTCTTCTGCTTGTTCTAGCCTTCTGCTTAAGCTCTTGGTTGTGTTTTTTGTGTCACTGAGTGAATCTTTTACTTCCAGGAGTTCTGCTACATTCTTTTCTTAAGGTATTAATCTCTTTGTAAATTTCTTCCTTCATATCCTGGATTTGTTTTCTCATTTCATTATATTTTCTGACTCTTCTCATATCTCAGTTTCCTTAAGACTGTTGTTCATAATTCCTTTCCAGTAATTTGGAGGGTTTCCTGCTCTACAGGGTCTGGTATTTGAGAATTACTGTATCCTTTGGTGTTTTTTCTTGGGTTTTCATATTTCTGGTTTGTAGTGGACTGAATTATGTCCTCCCAAAACTCACTGAAGCTGGAATTGTGTCTTCCAAGTTTTATGTATTAGAAACTTAGTCCCTACTGTAACTGTTAAGAGGGTGGGCAATTCCATTATGGTAGTTGAAAGGTGGGGCCTTGAAGAGGTGATTGGACTGTAGGATCATGCTGTAATGAATGGATTAAAATGGTGGTCAGGGGTGAAGTTTGGAGGGCTTTAAAAACAGAGTAAATGAGGAGGTTACTCTCTCTGCTCCACTGCTTTTGCAATGTGATACCCTACTGTCACTGAGGTCACCACCAAAGAGGGCTATCACCAGATGTGTTCCCTGGACTTTGGACTTCCCAGCCTCAGAAACTGTAATCAATACATTTCATATTCTTTATAAATCACCCAGCTCCATGTATTTTGTTATAAACAGACTAATACATGCTATCTCTACATTGATGTTAGGTCATCTGGTAGAGCAGTTGCTTCTTCCATGACTCTGCAGTGGGCTTTGAGGAGAGAGACAATCTCTTCTTTTTCTGGTCTGCACTAGTGACTCTTCTTGTATCAGTGCAGGTGAGTGCCTGGTGGGCTGCCTGCATGGTGACTGTGGCTACTGCTGTGGCATCGAGCCACTTTTGCAGCAGCCATGGCTAAGGTGATGGCTGTCGTGGGCTACTCACATGGAAGTGGTGTTTTCAGCATGTTGTCTTGCCTGCTTCTGGCTGGGGGCTGCAGCCCTCTGCTCCTGCCTAGGACCCTGGGCATTGCTCTCTTGTCTCTGTGTCTTTCCTTTAAATAGCTGAATAATATTCCATAATATATATATTCCACATATTCCTTCTCTGTTCATCTGTTTATGGACATTTGGATTGTTTCCACCTTTTGGCTATTGTGAATAATGCTGCTATGAACTTTGGTGTACAAGTATCTGCGTTCCTGATTTCAATTCTTTGGGAATATACCCGAGTGAAATTGCTGGACCATATGGTAATTCTGTTTAATTTTTTGAGTGATTATTTCTCTTTCATATTGGCTTCATTCTCTCAGAATAACATCTCTGCAAGGATACAAACCACAGATTTTAGCATCTCCAGCATCACAGCTTTCAGCATTTCCATTCACTGTGTACAGAACAGAGAGAAGACACTATCTTCCCCTAACTCCAGGTCTAAAAACCTGGGAAGAAAATCTAATTGGCTAAGTTTGTTCTTAAACTTTTATCTGAAACAGTCATTGTTAAAGGTCAGGGTTGGTGTGTGGAGGTAGGATTATTGGACATTCCTAGGATTGCATGTATTGGACTAGGTAGAGTCAGAGTCCTACCCCTTGACTGAGGCAATGGAGCCATTTAAGAAAGTGACAGTTCTCATTTGGAACATGTGTCAAAATCTGGGAGGAGGAGGAGAGCCTAGACATAGCTCCTGGAAAAATCCTTGTGAGCTAAGCGACCATCTCAAGTCTGCAAACATCAAAATAGTTTTGTTTTTTTCTTGTGCTTTGTAGTTAATATACTCAATCAAGGTAGGTTAATGGTCAATGCACACACACACATACACACACCAGAGAAAGGAACTTGTCTGAATAAGACAATTTAAGACATTTTATGTAACAGTCAATAGTAAATCTCTTTGAAGACTTTTTTAACATGTACAGTGACAATTTTCAGGGAAAAAGCCTGTGAAAATCACTTCATATAGATAATCAGTTGAAGATAACATTTTAAAGGACCTATGCTTCCAGTATGAGCTTACTTTTCAGCTTTAGTGCCATCACGAATACATTTCCAAACTATATTAAAGCAGCAGAGAATAAAGCTGTTTACCTTGACTTTCATCTATTTATTCATTTCTACTCTTAGCTGTACCTTGGCTTCAAATTGTGTCAGAGAGATGGAAACTGCCTATAAATATCCATTGAGAATTGCATTACTAGAGGTTTTCTCTCTTTTGCTGGGTTTGGAACACAAAGCCAAGAGTTGGTGTAACTTATTCAGTTGTTCCATCAAATCAAATTTAGTAAACTATTGATCTGATTTTGGGATTTTTGAGGTTTTCAGCTTTGAAAACTTCTATTTTTTTATACATCCAGTAAGAAGAGTTATTTTCTCTAAGCATATAATGCAAGCCCAAGGTTATATCTATTTCTTATTTATTCTATAGTACCTTATCCCAATTAATCATCTTTACTTCCTTTTATAACTACATTATTGCACTATTTATTTCCTATTTTCTTAATTTATTTTTTGATTCACTCTGCTTCTTGCATTTTTTATTTCAAGCATTGTCTAAGTTTCAGGATTTCATTCCATCATCCTCTATATCATATATCTTATACCTCTCATAGGTCATTCCCTTTGTATCCTTGTTATGGCCACATAATTAAGAAGCATAAGTTCGAAAGAATGTCTTAGTCACATGCATTTATTGACATGCTAAGTTATTGCTTTTTCATAAAGGAGAGGTGAAGTTTAGACAGTGTAGGATGGAAAACAAAGAGACACAAATTGATAATGACTTTCGTTTCCTCTTAAAAACAATACTTAGCTAGTTATAAATTGGCTTATAGAATAAATTAACTCTAAGTATTATGGCCTCTTCCTGCCCCCATTACCTCTCTCCCCCCTCGTCTCCCTCCTCTTCTCTTTCCCCCTCCCTCCCTCCCTCTCTGTCTCTCTCTCCCTTCTTTCATTTCTCCCTACTTCTCTTTCTCCCTCCCCTCTCCCTTCTTTTCCACTCCTCTCCCAAATGCAAACGCTTAAATTTTCTAGGAAGAGAAAACTTACCTTTCAAAGGCAGGGATAAGCCTGTCTTTTCTCCTTGGAGGTGCGTCTGGAAAGGAGATGTGCTTTTGATACCTTAGATTTGGCTAGGAAACCGCAGGGCTGCTACCACCAGACTCACCCACCAACTTTCATGATGGAATATAGAGGAAGTGTTTGGAGAAAGGTACACAGAGAAATAAAGGATAATTGTAAAGCAGAGAGGCATGCACAGGAAGAGGAGAAAGGATTTCAGAATTTTCAGACACTTATGTTAACATTCTATCTCTGTCTCAGGAGATTTCAGTGTATTTCCAAGTAATCAAATAAGTGTTAGTGACTAATTCCCATTGCTTCTCTTTGCCTCCCTCCTTCTCATATTAGTCACTTTTTTCTCCCTTGGTTAACCTTGCTTATGCTATTTGTTTTCTTCCCCAAAGAATTATAATATTAATTTTGATATATGCATTCTAAGTTGGCATTCTGACCTCTATTTTTCAATCATGGCATACTGCTATCATCCCTTTTCAATGGAGAAGCTCATAATGAGCTTTTTCTCTCATGGCTTTGCCCCTCCCATGTTGAAGAAAGACATGGTTCTTGCCATACAGTGTACTGACAGTTCGCATAATCTCAGGTCCATTCTGTTTAAAAAGAATCTCCTTTGCAAAACTAGAAAAATAATTGCCCAAATGCTAGTTCTTTCTACATTTGGTGGAAGCTATGAACTTCAAACTTCTCTTGACAATTTAATCCAGGGCCTTTAACATTTTTAATAGATTCCATTTCCTACTCTTTTAATTATTTCTGTTTCTTTCTTACAAGACTTCTCATTTTTCAAGATAAAATCCAAAGCCAGACACATCACTCTAATAAGATTCTGGTCAATGAGGATGTAATGAGAAGGTTCTCACAATGCTTAAGTGTTAATCTTTTATTGTATTCTCCCATGAATGCTTTAAAAAATGTTATAGGAAACCTAGATTTGTGGTTTCTTGTACTCCCAGTCATGGATTCCTTCTAGACTCCCCAGACACCAATTTCCAGGGAGACTGCTGGCCTTCGTATGATCTCATGGAACTTTTCTCTTAGAATCTCTTCAAAAAAGTGTTTCCTATAGTTGGGCCTAGAGAGAGAGAGGGCAGGGCACTCCCCTCCCACCCTCACCCCTACACTCTTACATGGTTTTGTAGGAAACTTGAATTTCAAGTCATCACAGGCTTGGAAGGGTGGTAAGCAGAACTGGTTACACAATTTTAAGGACTCAGTGCAAAATGAAATTACAGACCCCTTGTTCAGAAATTATTAAGAAGTTCAAGATGGCCACAGCAGAGCATTACACCAAACATTGGGCTCTTGCAAGCACACAGAACTGTGTGACTCCAGGTGTCACTTGCTCATGAAGTAAGGAGGTGGTGAGGGACACTGGAGAGAGGACAGGGGTATCATATTTTATGTTCTTTTGTGCAGGATGAGTGAGTGAGTAAAATTTTCCATTCATTGGTATATTAAAATATATCTCCCCATTTATGAGGCATGTTTAGTATTTCTTTGCTAATTATTTCAGTGCATGGTTCCCTTCTTCCTTATGATAGCCAGTCAAGTTTTTTCCCTCTGTCCCAGTTCACTGACCTGAATTTACTTTCACTGAACTTTTTCTCTTATAAAATATTGTTCTTCCCTATAAATATACACAATTGCACAAAAGGGATGCACAGAATACCTGTGTTCTATTAAAACAGACTTTTGGATGCAAATGTGTATAAATTATAGCCCTTGTTCTTGAGTCGCTTCCTTCTCAAGGAAACAAGGCAAAAATAAATGAAGACCTAAATAAACATTATTCAAAAATTGTTATAAATGACAAGTCTATGGCGTGTAGAAGTAGTGATGCTGCATTGACTTGGTTCAATTCTGTCTTAATCCTCAGCTGTGATTTGCTGGGATAGGGTGAGGCCAGCCCCTTCGGCAGTGCTACTTTGTATGTCTTAGTCCTTTGCTCTCTAGAGGTAGTAGATAACTTAAGGATCAGTCCTTATAATCATTCAGTACCTCCATCTGTCTAATCACACTACAGAGCTATATCAGGGGTGGTGTCATGGAGCAGAAAGACCACTAGATTATGAACCTAAACATCATGTTTTGTTTGCCTCACCAGCTAGTGGAGCTTAGGATACATTCCTTTCACCCTCTTCAAGACTTAGTTTTCTCATCTGCTAAAGTGAGTTTAGTAATGCCTTCCTGGCTGAGGTAGCAAATTTACCATGAGTATCAAGTGAAATTAATTTGGAAAGCATGTTTAAGAGTTCTCTTTCTATGAGTGATACTCTCTGAGAGATGCAGAGATTCTTAGACAGGGTCCTTGTGCCCAACATCCTTATAGAATATAAAGGAACTGAGACAAATACAGAAAAAACATACTGTAAAAAAAGTAGAAAATAATAAATCCCATAAGAGAGTCCAGAGTAGTCAATGAATTCAGAGTGGAAGACAGACAGGGCATTATAGGAGAGGAACATTGAAGTTGAGCCTTGGGTAGACTTTGTCAGAAATCTAGGGGATTGAGAAAACATATTCTAAGCAATGTAAAGAATATTAGCAAAGTGAGGGATATGGGAAAGTCTACAGCATTTGGAGAATCTAAAAGAAGATCATTTGAACTAGAACTTAAGCGTTCTAGGTAAAGAGAAGAGAAAGTTAAAGCTAGGTCCTTGAGGCTTTTGGCCATCTCTCTGCAGAGTTAGAAGTTTTTCAGCACACACTGTAGAGTCTTTGAAAGAATTTGGAAAGAGATGAGTAATATTGGATGAAATGAAATGTATGTGAAAGCAATTCTAAAACAAGAGAGGTTATGGCATAGTAGGCGTTCAGTAAAATCTTACATCCTATTAGATGAATTGCATGTCCAGCCATGATAGCTATGGACCAGTTGGCAAAACCAATCTGTGTTCCCCAAGGTAACACTTAATAGTGTAGCATTTAATCTTTCCTTTCAAGGGACTGGGAAATAATCAATCTCATTTGTTATTTCAATGACTAGAACAATAAAAAATAGCCCGTGGGTACAAAAGTTTTATAGATGCCAGAACCTTGGGAACTTTGAAATAATTTCATAATGATCTTGGCAAAAAGTCGAGCTGAAGTTATCAGTGAGATTATAGTAACCAATAATAAAACTAATAACAAAAACAACTACCTCTTATGGATCACTTGCAATTTTTCAGGAATTGTATAATCGCCTTAACTACATTATTAAATTTAGTACTCACAATAGTCCTGTACTGTAGATTTTAGATTTTCTTTGTAGGTGAGGAAAGTGATATTTATTAAGTAACTTGACCAAGACCACACAGTTATAAGGCATTGGTGCTGATTTTTCATCCCAAATGTTTTATTATCTAGAACCTGAACTCTCAACAACCTTGCTATTTGTTTTAATTTTTATTCTCTGTTTTTCCTAATGTTTCTACAAGGACCACATATTACTCCTTGATTTAAGTAATGAACTCATTTTGTTTTTAAAAAATTACCTTAAAGAACCAGATTTGCCAACCATCTGATCCTGATTATTACTTCTGGTTCCACATTTTAGGGTTAACTTCCATCAAGATAAAGGATCTTTTATCTTCTTAATCATGCCTGCCAAGATCACGTTTTGAATCTCTACTAATGAAATACTTTTAAGCTATTTTACTTCTGTGTGGCTCAGATTCCATGTCTAATGTGCAATATTTAAAAAATCTTTGATCATAGCTTTGGAAATGTAAAGTAAACCTGATTCCAGTGAGAATATAGGTCTGCTGGTGGTGGTGAGAGGGGCACTGACCAGCAGGGTCAGACACTCTGCTGTCCATCATGTGAGTGCAGGAATGGTGAGGGATATCCACTGTCTTTCCCTCTCAGCACAGTTCACGTTTGCCAGCTCTTCCATGGTCTTGTGGCTCCAGGAGGAGGAGGAGGAGGAGCGACACAGTGAAGCTTTCCTCACCAGGGATCATTGAATGATTAACACAGACGCAACCTCAGGGATAGTCTCACTCAATTATCACCACTACAGATAAAAAAAAAAGGGACTTCAATCAAGGTCACACAGTGAGTTAATGAAAGTTTCAACAGGATGTTCTACAAAATGTCAGACATTTAGGAATAAATACAATGAACTTAGACAAGTGCATATACATGGTGGGGGACAGAAAAGGGAAGAAGTAAAGAGAAAAAGGATCTTAATATTGAGTAAAATGAACCTGAATTTTTTGATGTTTTATACAGTTTGTATGTTTGTTTTATACAATTCTAGTATAAAAAAGGTCAAGTCTTCAATTTCTAGACATATGCAAAGGCTAGTGCTGGTGTATTCAACTAGGATGCAAGACGTTTTTTAACCCCCAAACTTTAAATTTTAAAAAAATTCTCTAAATTACTTGAACATGCTTGTTTTGCTTCTGCTCAGAATCAATGTCTTTTTTCACCTGTCTTATTTGGTGGGCAAGCTGTGTTCAGAATCTTCCTCCTTGCCAACTGCCTCGTTGATTGTCATTTGAGTCTGTTAGTCATACGTCCTTGGGTGAATGGTGGGTGGCAATTAGCAGCCTCTCTTCAAGGCACCTCCTGGTGCACGTGGCCTCCTTGTCACTTTGTTAGAAAAATGGCTGGATAACAATCATCATCTCCAGGTGACCTGCCTTTCTGAAGGTAGGATTGGCATTTCATTTATGATTATGCTCATTAAAAGCTGTGTTGTCAGCTTACCTAAGCGAAGCAGCACTCTCGTTACACATGAGATTTGTTCCTATAAACTTTTATTAAAAATCTCATTTTATTGAAGGAAGTAGTGACTTTTCTAATGCACATACTAGAGAAACAGATGTGGAATCTGTAGGTTGCAGCTGTTGGAAAAAGATAAAATAAAAATTGTTAGCATCCAACAAAGAATGTTTGAAGCCTGAAAATACTTTGGAGCTCAAACTGGTCCTAACTCATTGTTGGCACATTCTTTGATCCTAGAAATAGTCAACTACTAATTTGAAAATTAGCAAATAATTTTCAAATTCATATAAAAACATTTTTCTGGTAATAAAACTTGAGGTGGCCATAGCTCATTGATTTTGACAAGTAAGAATTAAAATGAAATTAGTTAATTTCCACTGTTATCAGAACAAACATAGGATATTGAGAACTATATTGTTAGTGCCACTCACTATTTAGACTAGAGTATCTTCTTCCCAATCCAGGAATGCATTAGAATTCAAAGAATCACAATAATCCCTAAGTTCCAGTCTTAGGGAAGTGTGTGGGGACAGGCAGTTGATACTTTGTGAAGACTTAAGACAGACCCTTAAAAAGTCTGGATCTTTCCTGCCAACCCCTAGTCAATCCCAACTCTATACATCCATGGTTGGATGATTGCTTGGTAATTTGGTATTTAAAGAAATACAAATATCTGGCTGTTGAATGGACCTTCAGAAATAATTAAGGAATAACTTGTGGGTTTGTGGTCTTGCACAAAATTGACTAATTCCTTCTGCCTTTCTCCTACTTGTTTCCAGACCTTTGTAATTGTATTCTTCTGTTTCCTGGTCAGTGGTTGATGATGAGGATACGAGTTGATCCTATTTTATGTGTTAGATATCATCTTAAAAATTCCGTATTTGTTTGTTAAACCATATATCTAATTATAATATTAAAATGCTGAGCTCACTTTCTAAAGGGGAAAACAGTAACCTAAATGACTTAAAATCCCAAAGTTAAAGAAACATTCTGCTTTTGTTTAATCTATGTGTATTTAACTCAAAAATGTAATTAAAAGACAAGTCAACCTTTATTATAATTGCATATTCATTTAAAACTGTGAATATACCAAAACATAGATTACAACATATATATGCAGCCTGTTTGGAGATAAGATATATCTCTGAACTTAAGAAAAGTCAAGACCTTGGATAATAATATAATAATAAAAGATTCTCCAGAAAATAAAATAGTGCAAATTAATGCATGGAATTATGAAAAAATATGAAAATCAAAGCCCATTTGCACACAGTGGTTCTCATTCAATTCTTTTTTATGACTAAGAAAGCAACATAACTCAAACAGGAACAAAATGTTTTACTTTCTTCAATAACCTATCTGGGTCTGGGTATTTCTGATGTAATCAATGCACCCCCAAAAGCAGACCATAGCAATACCGAACAGCTTCTAAATCCAAATCTAAGTGGTTACCATTATCCTTCTTCATTATAAATACTTTTTGATGCCACCATTAAATGACCTTATGAGTTTTTCCTCTTTGTTCCACTCCACTTAGCATATATTTATTTTCATGATGACAGGGATAACTTGTAAATCTTTGACCTTAATGAGAGATAAACAAGTTTCCAAAGCTGAAAATATCAAGAGCGTTAATTACTTCATATACATTGATCTAGAGCATTAAATGACATTGTTATTAAATTTTAGATCAAAACAGAGAGAACTTTATGATATTTATATCACTCATAATCGTGCTGCTCTCCCTGGATAGGATTCTTGATGGCAGGGACCATGTCACAGTCATTTCCTTATCTTTAGTTTCTTATTTGGACTCTTGAAGATATTTCCTTGGTAGTAGGAAACAAGAACTTATTTTTATTTATTTATTTATTATTATTATTATTATTATTTTATGTTCTAAGATGTTGCAGAGCAGTTGGGGGAGAGGGGAAAGGGAAGGGAAATAGGGTGAGAGGAGGAAGGAAAGGGATGTGGTCAAGGCCCATGGCACCCCCCTCATTCTGGCAGGAGAGAGCAGGAGGCTTCCAGCAGTGCTTGGTCATTGCTGGACTAGATGCGGATGTCAGAGGGTGTGGCTGAAACCCTCAGTCCCCCACGGCCCTGGCTTGGGAGCCTGGGTTTTTCCTGTGGCTCAGTAGGGGATTATACAAACTCATAATATTGAGACATACTGGCTTCATTTTACAATTTGCTAGAACATTTCCCCCCATATTTCAGCTAGGTGACTTACTACTGCAGTTATCATGTCACTGATTCTTCTTCATAGAGGAAACTTTCATACTAAATCTTCAAGAGAATGGAAGGTGACAGGTGAGAAAATCTGCCTGCTCTGATTGTTGCAGTTTATATAGAAAAGGCTTCTTGGGACCCTGACGAAGCCCTGAATGGGAATTGTCACCTGTGCTACTGGCAAGCTTCCCACTGAGGAGCATACTCTCCTAACTGGTTCTGTATGTAGGTGGAATCGAGGTGGGTGGGAGGTCTGATGGCTATGAGGCCTGATTTAGCAGACTCCTGGTACTATTCTAGGAGGAGGTGACCTGGAACATACTATTGACTCAAGATTCACATGACTGTGTTTTTGCAAGACTGTCACTGACTCTGCTATTTGTCCAGGATCCTTTCAAGGATGGGAAAAAAGCACACTTTCTAAATACAAGTACTTTCTATCAATGCTAAATCTTGTGTGTTTAAACAAAACTAGGGTCATTTTCTGTAGGATTCAAGAATCATTGATGGTTCACCAACAGAATTTAAAGAAATGACTTCTTTTAACTTTACCGACTTTTCTTTGTTTTAGTATTTCAGAAACTTAACTGCTATTGGTATTCCTCAGAATGAGCATGCCTTGACTCCAAGCATACATGCACGGAATAATACATGAGTCTGCGGCAAGATGAGTTAGAAGTATACTAAAAAAGAATGGCAATAGTTGCAAAGAATTTTAAATCTTAGATTAAAGTGCAAAGAATTTTATATAAGGATTGGATAAGATTTAGTTGGTTTAATAATTTATTTTTATTGTATTTTCTATATATTCACAACCACAATTCTGTATAGACTACCTGATGAGAATTTAATTTTTAATTTAATTTTAGCTATGCTGGTGGAGAATTAATGAAGATATCTCCCCACCTGTATAGACCCAATTACCTGTATCTGGACTCTGATGACAATCTCTATTTTTCTTTAAGACAGATGAAATCAGTTGCAAACATACTTGTTCAATTCTTTCATGTCGGCCTGGTATGCACAGAAAAGTCTTCTGCTACTCATTTGCCCATGCAGAGATTTTGTGTCATTTTTCACTTGTCACTATTTCTGTTCATAGGCTGCTTGTTTGAGATGTTGTTGAAGTTTTTTGCCAAATCTTCTTTTTCCTCTTTAACATTCGTATGTTTTGTAGAAATGGCTTGGGGCATTCCTATCAGGAGAATTAAATCATCAGGTGACCTTATTTTTAACAATACTATCCCCAGAGACAACTCTTCTTGGAATTCAAAGTGAGTAAAAAATTAGAAAATGGGAATAGTTTTTCTCCCTCCATTTTGATATATATGTTATTTCCCTTTAGTAAGATGAGCTGTTTTGGGGGGGAAAGCAAAGAAAATCTTCTGGAATCCATTTTATCCTTTCAAAAACAGTAAAATGATATTAAAGTTTAGTAAAGCTTACCTAGAACAACACCTCCTCTTCCAACCCCCATCTCACTTTATCCTATTTCTGGACCTTACAAACTTCCAAAGAGAAGAAAATATCAAATCTAGGACATCCTTGTCATGACAGATAGGGAAGGATGCCTCTAAAAGGATAGACTACCCCCAAACTACAAGAGCCCTAAATTAAATAGCTTTTAATGTGGAACTCTTTGCTGTTACCAGAACTCAGGGAAATGTATGTATTTCCCAGACCTAATGCTAATGCTTGCTTGGTGTGTGTTTGGGAGAAAAGAAAAAGGACATTTACCTAGCATGTGTGTGTCATCTGAGATCCAGTGCTGCTCCCATCCAATAATGCCAGTGATATAGTATGTTCAACCACAGAGGCAGATAACAGAGTGGAAAAGAACATGGGTGGGGAATCAGGTGCACCCAGGTAGGTTCAAATCCCAGCTCCCACTCACTAATGTGTGATCTTGGACAAGTTACTTAACTTCGGTAAGCTTTACTTTCTGTGTCTTTAAAGTCAAGATAACATGAATTTCATACATAGACTGAGTAATTTGTATCTTTAATTGTTAGTCCTCAGAGGCCATAACATTGGAGGAATTTACTGAGCATCCCATTTGTGGGGGAAACTTATGTAAATAATTAGTAGCTTCTGTATTTTTAAGAATATGGAAAGCAATTTGGGATTCACAGTTGTGATTTTTAGAAACCATAAAAGAATGGCTCATCTGACTTATCTTTGTTGTTGAAATTACAATAAGCTTTCAAATGTTTTTATGTGTCCATGCCTGGAACAATGTTATAGGAATCTTAAAGCAGACTTCCCTGAGATCCTCCCTAAATCTCCCTAGAAAGAACACAGACGTCCCAAAGGAGAACATGAAAGTACACAAATGCCAAGCGGAATATGCAGAAGAAAATGAACCTTTAACCAGTCTCTTACTGTGGTCAGGACTTTGAAAAATATGAAGGTACTTCAAAAAGTTCGTGGAAAAATAGAATTAAGAGATGATACAAGTCTTCATGAACTTAGTGAAGTACCTTTGTATTTATATCACAGAGGGCACTGTTGGCAGTTGGGCATATTTTTATTGCTAACAAAGGTTTTTATTTCAAATTTCAATGGGTCAAAAATACTGTGTAAGCAATATGTGCTTTGGGGGAAAACCTGGAGAAACAGTGACTGTTTGTCAGTTGCCTAAAGTCCTTTAGGGAATAAGTCATGACTAGGAATGGGAGGAAGTGAGAAGTGGGGTGGGAAGAAAAGACAGCAAGAGAGGAGCTCAAACTACTTGGCGTCACTATGAAGAAGCTAAAAGGAGATTTTACTTGTCCTTATTCCTGTGGAGGAATATTTCAGGACTGACCACCAGTGGGTTTCCCATCCCCACACTTTCTACTGAGTATAGGAGGAAACAAACCTGAATCAGTTCAACCACTTATTAAATTTAGGAATAGCCCTATACAAGTCATCTTAACCTCTTCAGGTCTCAGTCTTCTTATCTGTACAAGACTAGGGTAGACTGTGATTTCCAAATTGCTTCTAATTTGGAACTTTTCATTTGTTACTAGTAGTTGTGAGATTTTTAGAATAAAGGCCGTTTTGCCAGAGACTTTTTTTTTAATTTTTATTTTGTCAATATACAATGTAGTTAGTTATTGTGTCCCATCACCAAAACCTCCCTCCCTCCTCCCTCTCCCCCCTCCCACCCAGATGTGTCCCCTCCATTTTCTCGTTGTAAGAGCTTCCAAAAAAAAAAAAAAAAAGTTGAGGTTGTTAAATCTTCCTCTCCCCCCCACCCCCCGGTTTTTGTTGTTGTTGTTGTTGTTGTTGTTGCTGTTTGTTTGTTTTTGTGTGAGTGTGTGTG
>NW_007726363.1:170202-170576 GCF_000696425.1 Galeopterus variegatus
TCGGCCCTTCGGGAGAGCTCACTAGTAGCTTCAATGTAGCTCGAGAGCTCTCCAGGCTCCTCTCTCCCCCCCACAAATCAGTTAGGGGCTCTTCCAAACTGAGGAATCTGCCTCCCGGGAAGAGGGAGTTTATCTGGGGCCGACGCCCAGGGTGTGGCGGAGAGACAATCTGGGCGGGCTCCTCTTCCCTGCCCCCCTGACGCTGGCCGGGAGCTCCCCTCGCTTCCAGCCCCGTCTGAGATCCGCGGGGAGAGTGGGATTGTAGGCCGGTCCACAGGCCCCGGGGTGCCCCACGTCGAGGTAAGCAACTGGCACGTCTCAGTGCGGAGCTGAGCCAACCGGAATGGCTGGCCTGCCCTCACTAAGCCGTCCGT